>NC_079167.1:45031158-45108658 GCF_947568905.1 Ostrea edulis
TGGTCTACCGACCGACCAACAGGTGGAAACCAATATGCCCCTCTTCTTTGAAGGGGGGCATAACTAAAGTTTACCACTAACTAATAATGTCAAGCTTTGTGTCATCTTATTTAATATATACACAGTCAGCATGAAAATAACACTTGTGGTAAGATTTGCATGTACTATGCCAAAATTGTAGTCAGGATTTGACCCATAGTGCACTCGCCTCTGGCTCATGCACCTGGGTCAAACCCTGACTACTACTTCAGCAATTAGTGTATGCAAATCTTAACACCACTACCATATAAATATCACCCATCTACAAAAGGCCTATAAAAATGATACACTTTTCAAAAGAATCATTGATATGCTTCCAGATCAGTTAAAAAAAATTCACATTATTTTTTGCACATTCTATCAGTAACTGTTAATCAAAAGGGGTATTTTCAACAGATTTTTAAGTTTATTGAGTTACTAATCCTTCAGAAAATTCATTGCTCTTAGGCCAACAGATAGGGGTACCTGTAAAGTGCGAAACGAAATCGAAATGAAATCTATCAAAACGAAATCCACCGAAACAAAACAGATTGGATATAACCGAACTCTTTTAATTATAATAATTAACAAAATGTGTTTGTGAAACACAAATGCCCCCGATAATGGCCAATTCCGAAGATGGCCAAGGTCAAAAGGACAAATATCTTGGTACCAGTAGAAAGATCTTGGGTGGGGGGTGTCACCGACTTTGGATCCTCCTAACAAAGAAGTTATGATTGAAATAACAGGTCATCTCATACTTAAGTTAGATAAGGAATCAACTGGTAGAAGCTTTCAACTATTTAGTATTTGAGTGCTGTGGTCATTCTGTCGCTGTTAGTTAAAAAATAATAAACACAAGATGTACGTTCCATCTTGTTCACTTAATAAGATCACGAATTGTTGTTGTTTTATACATATCACACTCCCTGTATGACCATATTACTGAAAGCTAAATATATGTACAAATGTATTATAAAGTCTGTGAACAATGTAAGTATACACTGGATTATGTGTAAATATATGAGCGTTAAAGACGTTTTGCCACAAGATGGGGTGGGGCATTTAAACTCTGTGTGTTTTTTCCATTTACTACCCTCTGCTCACTAACACCTCACCTCTATCAATGCTGAAATTACAAGATTATTGAAAATGCTTTGAAAACTTTTATACAACCATCCAACTTTGCTTAATCAATTGATGGTGCAAAATTTTAAGATAAAATTGTTTTACCACTAAGTGTGAACAAATTCCTAAATGTTGACTTTGATCAAATTAAAGGGAAATTTTTAGCAACCCAAATTTTTTTTTACATGATAAATGATAGGATTAGTTATATGATAAAGATTTGTCATACTATTCTGTTGATATACGGCCTAGATAAGCTTCAGTAATAATTTGAAAACGTTAAAAATTGAAATTCCCGCCATCTATAGAGGCTGCCATGATGCGGAACTCTTTTGTATTCAAGACCACAAAAATCAATAATTTTGACGTCACACCGTCTATTCCGGTTTTGATGAGATTCTAAGATCATCAAAGATGTGTATGTGGTAGATTTTATGAATACATTGTAAATAGGTGGATGCCTTCCTGTCAAACAGTTAATTACACTAATATGCGAAGGGGAGATGTGAAAAAAGTTTTCCCCACCTAAATTCCTGACCCAACAAAGTTATTTGAAAAGAAAATAATATGTAAACTGTGGATCCATCATTTGTGTAATGACAAGTTGAGGTTTGAGACATTTACATGCATGAAGAAATGAGTACCATCTACATGGTCTGCGAATCGACTGAACGTCTTCTTTTCTTAAATTCTTCTTGCGAAAGAACGGGCTCAAATCTATACTGCTCCAAAACTTAACTGTTCGTGACTTGTCATGTTTATAGCGCTGCTGATGAAATAAACCGGAACCAACAGTGTGACATAATAAATCAAACTTCAATGGCCGCTCTCTTAGCGGTGGGTAATTTGAAATATAAGATAGATTAATATTGATTTAATTGTTAAGCAAGGATTTTTGTTGTTAAAGACTGCCGTTTACGATATCAGCAAAGTAATACTTTATTCATAAAGGCAACAATGTGGTTAGGGTTGCCTTTCCCTTTAAAGCATATTTGTCTGATTTTTTAGTATTAACTTTGCTACATTATAATTATTCAAATTCTTAAAATTTTGGTCCTGAGTTTTCCGTTTGGCGTTTTAACACTCATATATTCATGAACATTTGCATCAATTTAATTGTCTATCTTGTAAAACCAACAATATTCACATGTATACATACATTTGTCTTTAGAGCAAAAAAAAAACTGAAGCGTGTATTTATGCCCATGGGGGAATCAAATGCCGGTGACCCGCCCCACCCCCCGTAAGTTGGAAAGGGGAGGGGGGGAGGGGGGGGGCTTTCCAACATTTAAAACTTTGTTTCATTTCATATATTACAGGTACCCAACAGATAGATATTCATTTTGAATACTGGAAACATTTAATCACAAATGCATAATCTTTAAATCAAATAAGAAATTCCAAATATGATTTCCATGATGTCATTTTCGACTAAAAATGTCAATTCGCAAGATAGCAGGATTTTTAAGGCCTATCTGACGATGGTAAATTTGATTTCATAATGATCTTAGTTCTATTAGATATTTTGCACAGATTTGCTACCTTACTGCCCCTATACTGTCATACCTGTTGGGAGTTTGTCATAATAATAGAAGACAGGGTGTAAGAAATTAGAGTGGTGGGCTTCAGCTGGTTCTCCTGTGGCACGATCGATCCGGAAAATATCATTGCCTGGTCCTGAAAAATCCTTTCCATACTCCATAACAATGGCAATGATGCGTGTGGCATTGTGACCAGCATTCTTGTACAACTCGTCTATTAGGTTTATAGGAAACTCCTCTAAGTACTCGAACTCGAGCCCATTCCTGTATGAAACATATAAAGATTTCATCAGACCATTTACATGAATTCAGAAAGAGAGAGAGATGGATGGTTGGAAATACAACCCCAAGACTATAACAAGAGGCCCAAGGGCCACATCGCTCACCTGAGTTACCATGACCCATATTTCAAGATTTTCCTTACATATTTTAAGACTTTGATCCCCATTGTGGCCCGGAAAAACCTGAATCTGCACTACATGTATGTCAGGAAGCTTTCATGTAAATGTCAACTTCTTTGGCCCAATGGTTCTTGAGAAGAAGATTTTTAAAGCTTTTTCCTATATTTGTATGTAAAACTTTGATCCCCCCCCCCCCACTTGTGGCCCCATCCTACCCCCCGGGGGCCATGATTTGAACAAACTTGAATCTGCACTATGTCAGAAAGTTTTCATGTAAAAATCAGCTTTTCTGGCTCAGTGGTTCTTGAGAAGAAGATTTTTAAAGATTTTTCCTATATATTTGTATGTAAAACTTTGATCCCCTATTGTGGCCCCATCCAACCCCTGGGGCCCATGATTTGAACAAACTAGAATCTGCATTATATCAGGAAGCTTTCATGTAAATCTCAGCTTTTTTGACTTAGTGGTTCTTGAGAAGAAGATTTTAAAAGTTTTTCCCTATATATTTGTGTGCAAAACTTTGATCCCCTTTGGGGTCCCATCCTATCCCCGGGGGCCATGATTTGAACAAACTTAAATCTGCAATATGTCAGAAAGTTTTCATGTAAAAATCAGCTTTTCTGAATCAGTGGTTCTTGAGAAGATTTTTAAAGATTTTTCCTATATATTTGTATGTAAAACTTTGATCCCCTATTGTGGCCCCATCCAACCCCCGGGGCCCATGATTTGAACAAACTTGAATCTGCATTATGTCAGGAAGCTTTCATGTAAATCTCAGATTTTTAAAGTTTTTCTCTATATATTTGTGTGTAAAACTTTGATCCCCCCTTGGGGCCCCATCGTATCCCCGGGGGCCATGATTTGAACAAACTTGAATCTGCAATATGTCAGGAAGCTTTCAGGTAAATTTCAGCTCTTCTGGCCCAGTGGTTCTTGAGAAGAAGATTTTTAAATGACCCCACCCTATCTTTGCATTTTTGTGATTATCTCCCCTTTGAAAGGGACATGGCCCTTCATTTGAACAAACTTGAAAGCCCTTCACCCAAGGATGCTTTTGGCCATGTTTGGTTGAAATTGGTCCAGTGGTTCATGAGAAGAAGATGAAAATGTGAAAAGTTTACAGACAGACAGACGGAGAGACAGACAGACGGACGCGGACAAAATGTGATGAGAAAAGCTCACTTGAGCCTTCGGCTCAGGTGAGCTAAAAACCAGTTTAACGTACTTTAACTCTGTCATGGATTGAGATTTTCAAATTTGCATGGTAAACATAATTGGTCGATTAGTTACCACCCTACCCTAAGATATCTACAGTATAATATTTAAACTAATTTCTTGAAAAACATGGAAGTTTTAGATGTTTAAGCATTATCCAATCAAAATTATGGGGATATCAGCGGGTTTTTTCTCTCCCCACTGGTACTGGTAGCCATTCAATTGGGAAAAACAGCGTCAAAATCGAACAAATTGGGAATTTTCTACCAATGTATCGGTAAATGATTTCAAGTAAAAGAAAAAGGAATAAAGAACAAAACTAGAAGTATTCATCTCTTTACAAATTTATTTCTCTTGCTTTCATGTCGTCGTAGGCTCATTCTAGAATCGTCGTAGCTCTACAACACGCGCACTGCCATGATCTGTACTTTGGAGTTAATACCGAAAGTGAACATTTTAGTTAACTTGTACAACATTTTAGACTAAGTAAATAACGATGTCAGCGGTATTTTTTTCGGCAAGTGAATTGGGAATTTTTAGCATCAAAATTGGAAAAATCAAAATTTTTTGTGATTGAAAATGGTACCGTTTATCGGTACCAGTTATATAAGGGGGAAAAAACCGCTGGGATATGCAGGTGAATTTGACCATGCCAATCAATTATGTGTCTCCATATGCGCAAAGCAACACAACGAGCTCACTCCAATGATTACACATGTAAGTTATGTGATTTGCTCTTCATCAACTGAAAAATGATGAGGATTACCTGTATTAGTGCTCTGAAAAAAAAATTAGTGTCGCCGTCACTGCAGAACTATTGCATTTTCCACACCTAAAATTTCTATAATGACACTCTGTAAATTATGCAAGTTTCTCCTGATTGGAAAAAAATTATCGAATCGCAGATGGCATATTGCAAGTATTAGTAACATCATGATATACCAAGTTTTCGTCATTCCCTAATAAATTCGAACTTACTGGAAGCATCATAACAAGAGGCCCATGGGCCACATAGCTCACCTGAGTAGCAGTTCCTAGCAATAAACAAGCTTGAGCAAAACTATCATTATGTACAAGCCCATGTTTTGAATGGTGACTGGGTTAGTGTGAGGTAACGAATCAATAACCTTTGACTTGTGAAGATGCTCCTTCTATGACTGACAGTGACTTGACATCATCTGCTGTCAATAACTTGAACAATTGCAAACTGCCATTGTGTGAGTAGCTGAAGTTTTAAAAGCCTGAAGGTAACTACTACAGAGTAGCATATATTTATAACCAGACAAGTCTTCTTGTATCCCTTCCTAAGTTTTGTTGCTGTTGATATTACTTGGTTTGAAAGGGGAAAAAAAACAGCAAAGCTAAATATGACGTAACAATATACTGTTTACATCAACTGCATTTATTTCCCACAATAAATGAATAAGTGGATAATAGGTCTAAAGTCGTGTTGCAAGATGTTGAGGGTGTTCCCTCGTCTCAATGCCTTATACAGTCACACTGTGAAACATTTATGATCATGCAGGCATGTTGAAAGAATAAGCATCCCCTGTTGATCAATCACACCTGCTGTGAACACTATATCTTGATCAGGAAAACAGAGTAATCGGTATGAAGCATGTCAGATATCATTCAACCTAATGACGGGTTGTAATTGTAAATTAGATCATTATAACGACCATAGAATTTGCTAAATGCCAATTTTAAATGAGACTGTTGAAACCCTTGTAATATCAAATTATTTGTCAGTAGCCTGCCTTGATTTAAAAACTGATTATATGCAGAACATGCTCTTGCATATCAATTCAGTTGAGAGACTACACCATATGCAGATGATAATGGAATATTGCTACATAGATATGGGAAGTTCATGATGGAGATGCTAAAATCATCCAATTTGTCATAAAGTTAAGATGTTAGTTTGCCATTAACATCGATGTTCAATAAAATATCCAAGTATGAACCGGATGTGGAAGACACTGTGGTGTCTTTTATTTTGAATTCACTGGGATGTACATAATCGACATATGAATGAAAATGAGCACTGTTAATAGATAAAATGTTGCCGATGTACATGTATTTGAATGTTAAGTTGAAGACCATGCATAGTAAGAGTTTTTTCTTCTCATGTAGGAGCTTATGAATAAATTCTGCCTCTTGAGAATATAAAACAGGTCAACTAATAAAGGAGCACAATTTGTGCCCATGGGAATTCCAACAGACTGTTGGAAGACCTGATCACCATGCAAAGACTACATAGATATAGTGAATTTCTCTGTGCTTTAAATATATCAAATATTTTTTCACTTAGGGCAGTTTTATTTATTTAAGTGTTCATTGCAATTTCTGTGATTCATAAAATATTTCGAATACATTGTGTATCTTGTATGTCAATGAGGAAAATTTCATTTTATTGCAGTCATTTATAAGAAAGTTCTAACCATTTTAATACCATAAAGTTGAAAGAAAATCATTAAATATATTTATGGAGTATGACTCGGCACTTTTGTTGAAGTCATTCAACAGGTATTCCTACCATATACCTACAGTATAAATTTGATAACATTTCCAGCATCTATAAGAAAGTTATAATATTTTCAAAATTGTCAAATCCCAATTTAGCGCACGTGTATGCACGGGCTGGGAAGTAATTTCAACCATATCAAACAGTATGATATGGAGTAAGATACATCTAGAACATGAATTTCAAAATATTTGGATGAAAAACATGCACTTTTAAATTTTTTATCACACAATTTTTTAGATATTTTACATTATGCTGTGAATATCATTCAGTTTTCTTTATGAATGAGAGATCTTAGATGTTTTCATATTATCCAATCAAAATGATGCACATATGCATGCAGGTTGGTGATTTTGACCATACCAATCACATTAGAGTCACAAGATATAAATTTAAAGCAATATCATAGAAGAACAAACAAGAGGTCCACAGGCCTTATTCATTTTTTTGGAGGGTGAATATATCTTCATATCTCCCAAACATTCATGCAATAAATTGTTTTATTATACCGAAACAAAGCAACGCGTACACTGCAAAAATGCATTTGAAATTGGAGACTGCTCATCTATACATTGTATGTAGCTGAGATCGCCCTAACAGTAAATCATGCCGTCTACATATTAGAACATACAACAATGAAATACAGTGATATGATAACCATTTCTTGTATTTCCATTCTCCTTGAATGCTGATTTACTTGCTTGTTTTATAAAACAAGCAAGTATTAATTAGTATCAACCAAAATCAGGTGATTAAACTGTGTATCAGAAACCCACATACAAATATATTCCTTTTGTGCCTTACCAACTATGGAACCTTATATTGTGATATGTCACAATAAACTATGTTTACCTTGACGTAAAAGTTATGGAAAATGCACGAGGCTGCCGAAGTGGGTGAAATATGATGTTTGAGGGAGATATGAAGTTTTATCTCATACGTGTGGTGTATATTGAAAGTGAGATAAAGCATTAGCTTTATCACACACCCGTTTGATAAAGCACTTCCGGTCCGAACTACTTTTGATACTGTCCCCACTTGGATGACATATTTTTTGTGTTTATGCATATCCATGCATGAAATAAAGCGTAAAACTTATTATTCTGCATCTATTTAGAATTTCTTTTATAGCAAAATTAAAAGATGTTGCCCCCACTGACATATAATGCAAGTTACCGGCCACAAAAATGCCAACTCGGTCAAAATATGTCCACACTATTATCATCGACAAGGAATCGACCGTCTACTGGACAGGCCTAATCGAAAGTACCTCGACATGCTGCGGTACCAAGTATTCACAAGCAGTCTCTTTTTTCTGGAGCATATTAAATGTAACAAATCTCAACAGCTTTACTTACTAGGCTAGGCCTATTTAAAGTGCCTCAGGATTTCCTCTCGCCCTCATATCCAAAGAAACTACGTAAATAAAATCCAAATGCACAAACACTTCTACTTTTCATTGTAAACTTTTGAACATTCTAATAACGCTGCATTAAAATATTACTTTCATTGATCGTTAATTCGTTATTACAATAGTTTATTTCAAAACGACGACGACATCAAACTTTTATCAGAAGGTAAGGCCTACGTACGTCAAAAAATAAATACTCGGTCTATAGTTGTTACTTTGTTGGAATGGCAAAACCATTATTAATTATAAACTATAATCCCTTCTAAAACAATTTTCATCCATGGTTTCTTTTATAAAAATGCCCTTTTGTACTGTATATTAATGGTTTATAAGCGCACTATTTTTTCCCGCGTAAGGTAGACAGATTAAGCACGACGTCTGAGCCACAGATTCAAAACAAATTCAATCAGCTGTTTCTACCATACTGGAGATCATCTCAAAATTAAGTGAAAAGAAGACGCATGAGATAAATAGAACATCTATAATTGCGTATTTTGATATTTGGTTTATCCAACTCGTTGATATGGTGTATTTATTCGCTCGGCAAGCCTCGCGAATAAATACACCATATCAACTCGTTGGATAAACCAAATATCAAAACACGCAATATAGATATCCTCTATTTATCCTCCCTTGCACTTGACTGTCTTGACCAATCAGATTACGTGTTGCATAGAATTTTCATACTTTCATAATAAAATATGTTATATTAACATTACCTATATCATTATGATTATTTTGGGCCTGCCCTAGAGTCAGAACCATGGGATTGCAAAATTCACAATTTTGGTACATTCCTTTCTGCTATTTCCTAAATATGTATTTCGTTTTTATGTATCAGAAGAATTAAAGAAGAAGAATTTCAAATGATAAACACAATAATCACTATAATAATTTTGGCTCCACTTTGGAACCAATACCTCTACCCCTGGGATCTTGAAATTTACGATTTTGGTAAAGGGCTACCTGCTCTTCCTAAATATCCATTTACTTTCAATTTAGTATCAATATCATTAAAGGAAGATGTTATCTACTAAATATTTTACACATAAACACTTCATGCTAAGTTTGGTCCCGCCCTGGAGTCAGAACCTCTGCCCCAGGGATCATGAATGAAATTTACAATTTTGGCAGAGGCCTTCCTGCTCTACATGACTATATATATATTAAGCATTTAGTTTTTCTTACAGATGTGTAGAGGAAGAAGATTTTTAAAATATTGTCAATTTATGGCAGTTTTGCCCCATCCCTAAGGCCCTGGGGGTGGGGTGGGGTGGGGTGGGGTGCAGGAGTCTGTAATTTACACTTTAAGTCCCCCTTGTCCTTAAGATGTTTCATACCAAATTTGAAAAGAATTGGAATCATAGTTATCACGAAGAAGTTAAGAATGTTCATTAATTATTGTTGTCGCACAACAACGGACGCTGACCAATTGCAATAGGTCATTCGAGTGACTGACAGGTGACCTTATTTATTTATTTATTAAATTTACATTCATTTCTGTTGCAGTATTTCCGGCTGTCAAAATAGTTTGTACTATATTAATCAAGATTCATACACACATTGTTCACATTCATGAGGAAATGGATATAATTTTTTTAATAAAAATTGGTATCGAAGATAAAATCATTGGAAATGTGTGTGTGTGTGTGTTTGTGTGTGAAAATCATTCATGGATTCTTTATTTTTTTTTTTAAAGATCCTGTGGCCAGACTTTTATTTTTTTTAAGGTCCCAACAGCTAGTGATACTTACTCATTCAAAATAATGAGATCT
Organism: Ostrea edulis; assembly: GCF_947568905.1. Classification (NCBI taxonomy): domain Eukaryota; kingdom Metazoa; phylum Mollusca; class Bivalvia; order Ostreida; family Ostreidae; genus Ostrea; species Ostrea edulis. The sequence continues at coordinate 45,041,172 of NC_079167.1, forward strand.
CCAAGGACCCCAAACATTTGATATGTCCCTGAGGCCTCATTCAGTCTCTTCATTATGGTGTTTTCTATCTGGGTGATTGGGGCCCTGATGGAGGGCCAGGGAACCTGGTGGTACCGCCACTCCAACAGATGATGCAAGGCACGAGCTGAAAAAGTATATAGTGACAGAACTACTTCAAGCATCATAACACTTCCTGACAAACATTTCATTTGTTAAACATTCACAAACTAGAAAAGTTATAAATTAGAAATTCTGATAAATCGTTCACTAATTGTTCTTCTTTGAAAGCACTGGAATTGATTTTTGTTTTTTATTCCACCCATTTCAGGTGAAATTCTGAAATGATAAATCTGAAAATTGAAAGGCCTTCCTCTGCCTAAGCCAAGTATTATGAATAAGATTCATGAAAATATTCCAAGAAAACCAAGTTATTGCGTGCCATAGAAAGTGCTGCAAGACAGACAAATATATATGTTGCAACGTGGGTAGCATTGAAGGAAAACATGTCTGATCGTTTTATTGGTTTATTTGAACTGCCTTGTTATCTACTATAGCGACGTTATGGTTTACAAAGCATTATGATACCACAATTTCTGTGCCCGGAGTGTCATGTATTAAATACATGAGCGCATCCATGACACTCCGGGCACAGAAATAATGAATAATAGAATTCTAAAAACATTATTTGAACAGTTCTATTCAAATAAAGAATAAATTCATAATCACTAAATTAAGTTTTCTCTTTGGCTTTTGTTTTTGAAACCTGATTCGTAGATTGTGTCCAACGTTCCTTATCGTTCACTAATTGTTCTCCTTCTTTGAAAGCACTGGAATTGATTTTTGTTTTTTATTCCACCCATTTCAGGTGAAAACGTTGATCACATTTGTCACTGGTTCGCTTCCATCCAAGATTGAGCAGAGGGGTCTCCACAAGTGATACGCAGTTTCCTCAACCACATAAAACGTTGGCTGCATGTTAATCGGGAGGTTACAGGGAGGAAGTTTGGTGTGGCGGATGTGAGGTGACTGTTTCAAATTCTTGCATTTTGATGCCTCTTTGGTTTCCTTGGCAACACTGTCTATAGTTGTGTCAGTCTTGGTTGGGTTCAGACCACTGTCATGTTTGACCATTTCAGTTTGTTTTCTCTGGATTGGCATCATCTAGTTTATTGGACGTGATCTCCATCTTATCTGATTTATTGGATGTGATCTCTATCTTATCTGGTTTATTGGACGTGATCTCCATCTTATCTGGTTTATTGCACGTGATCTCTATCTTATATGGTTTATTGAATGTGATCTCTATCTTATCTGGTTTATTGGACGTGATCTCCATCTTATCTGGTTTATTGGAAGTGATCTCCATCTTATCTGGTTTATTGGATGTGATCTCTATCTTATCTGGTTAATTGGATGTGATCTCTATCTTATCTGGTTGATTGCACGTGATCTCTATCTTATCTGGTTTATTACAAGTGATCTCTATCTTATCTGGTTTATTGCACGTGATCTCTATCTTATCTGGTTCATTGCACGTGATCTCTATCTTATCTGGTTTATTACAAGTGATCTCTATCTTATCTGGTTTATTGAATGTGATCTCTATCTTATCTGGTTTATTGGATGTGATATCTTATCTGGTTTATTGGATGTGATCTCTATCTTATCTGGTTTATTGGATGTGATCTCTATCTTATCTGGTTTACTGGACGTGATCTCTATCTTATCTGGTTTATTGCACGTGATCTCCATCTTATCTGGTTTATTGGATGTGATCTCTATCTTATCTGGTTTATTACAAGTGATCTCCATCTTATCTGGTTTATTGGATGTGATCTCTATCTTATCTGGTTTATTGCACATGATCTCTATCTTATCTGGGTTGAATTCACCAGGGTCAGTGTTACTTGCATGGTTTTACTGGTTCACTACCAGAAGCTCCCACTGTTATATTTTCTGTTGCTGGATCTCTGGCTTCTTTGTCCACTGCTTGAGATGATGATTTTTATCCTCTGGTACATTTTACTGTATTTCTTCAAAAGTTCTGGGTTGCGATGTAGTCTGCATGTTGATCGTGCTATGGTTTGTTTTCAAAGCAATTCCGTAATTTGATGGTGGCTCATAGTGATCGCGTTTCCATGGCAATTTGGCATAGTATTTGTCGTCTCGAACTCGGTACATCTTGATGTTATCACTTGATTCGTTCTTGTCTGGTGTGTCCATAATTCTAATGTTCTCTGGATCCCAGAAGCATTCCAGTGCTTGTTCTACAGACATGTGCATAGCTATCACATTGTATATGTGATCACTGGCACTGTCTGTACGAGGCAATTGAGAAGTTGGTCCCAAAAGCAGAGATCCAATCTTCAAACTTCACAGATCCCCGGATGACTTGGTCCTCTACAATTCTCCAGTAATGATCTGCTCCGATTAACAACGAAATTACAAATTTGCTGTCAACGGAAACCGGGTGCACTAATTTGAATCCTTGAAGGTATGGCAGTTTTTTTAACTTCAGTAATTGGCTAGAAGGGTTGCTATAGATGGTACTATCAGAACTATAGGGACGTTAACGTTTACAAAGCATTATGACACCACAATAACGTTAGTGTAATACATGAGTGGGGCTAATCCATGACAATAAGGACGGACCAAGTGATTACTAAAAGACATCATAGAGATCTGTAAACTAGAATACAACGTAACCCCCCCCCCCCCCCCCCATCCTTTCAACCCATGCTTACCTGTGTACCTGAATCCATGGATGAAACCTCCTGCTGATTTTCTGAAATCCAGGGAATGAGTGACTGTGCCAGCAAAGAACATGTTTGGATTGTCAGCAGACTCATAATTGTAGTTAATCTTAGGGTATTTCTTGGTTCTCCCTCTTCCAGATGAAATCACTGTTTTGCTGATAATAATATTTACAAAGTAAATTAATTCATTGTACAAGAGTTTATTTAAAGTAGTTCTACCCTCATGCGACTTATCAATATTAATGGTTAAAAGTGGGAAAACTGTATTAATTTCAACTCAATATAGTTTCATTGATAACCAAAGAAAATATATATTGCCACCTTTTTTAAGATGTCAGACATACAAAACAGAAGTATAGGTAAAGATCAGAAAATCACACATGTTAGTAAAACAGAATATTAGAAATAGACAAAAACTTTTTAAATTGATAAATTTTTAATGTCAGCAGTTTATGAAAACTGCTTAAATTATTTATCAATAAGTCTAAATCAATTGTAAATATTAGGGAAAAGACATGATAGACATACAGTAGAGGAAATACCAGCATAGGAGTTATTGCTTTGACAACATTTTTAAAATTATAATCTAGGGCTGTATCAATATATCGATTATCGATATATACATCGGTATTTTTGAGCAATACGATAACCGACACAGCGAGTCCCGTATCGTTTAATATATTAAGAGTGGTTATCAACGTATCTTACAGCGAGATATTTCATGAACGAGTTAACAAATAAATTGAAAATATACGAACGAACTATCTAAATGTCATTTGCTCCATGACTGCATACAATGCAAACATGTGTCGAAAGTGTGCGCGTGGTGACGATACCTTGGTCTCAGTTTTCAAATATTACATATTTGTAGCTTGAAAAAACCAAAGTGTATCGTTTGTGGAACAGAGGTAGTAAGCTCTAGTGGTACAAGTAATTTAACAACACATTTGCAATGACATCATAAAGCTAATTGTCAGAAAAATGGCGAGAAATCTATCGATGAATGATGTATATGTAGTGATCAGAGTCAAACGTGATTTCCAGTCGCAAGTTTTGTATGAAGAAAATATATGAACAAATAAATGAAGTTATAATTCATTTGTGAATATATTCATCCTGAAAATAATTTCCTCTGCTGCCTTAGACTTAGAGCGGGAGATATTGTATCAGCAATTAGGGTGCAGAGAATGTGGATGCCCTTGTTTTCATGAAGAGAAAAATATGTTAACAATATTGATAAAAGCAAATAGATAATAATTTCATGCACAATTGTCTTTTATGATAGATTAATTCAAGCTAACACTATATGCAAATGAAACAAAAAGAATAGGTGAAGCTTTAAATTTTTTTTAATTTTTTATTATTTAATCATTTTAATACTCAAAATTAAGTGTAATTGTACTTTAATTGTATCGTCAATACGTATCGCATATCATCTCTGTATTGCAATACGAATTGTATCGAAATTTTCCAAACGATACCCAGCCCTAATAATCTATGGAAAATATTAACTTTTTCGCTATTAATAGTTTACCAAATTTTTTATTTCATACAGCAAATAAATTTCCTCTGAAAGATATACTTCTATCATGTGCAAAGTTTAATTTAAAAAAGATTTTTGCAAAAACCTATGACATTACACGAGGATCGATCTACCTTAAGAGTCAAAATCAGAAAGCATCAAACAATTTTTCCAAATTTACTTCTTTTCGTGAGATATGTCCGATTTCCGTTTTCTCAAAAAGATTTTGTCCGGGCGCGTTTTCTCATAAACGGTTAAAGATTGAGTCTTGAAACTTTCAGGGATGATAGATGGTGACTTGTAGCTCTGTAATAAGGTTTATCATCCATCACTTCCGGCCATCACTGGAAGTGAATGAAAGAAATGTTAAATTTATGCTTTTGAAACAAAACTTGCATGGAATAATGTAGCGTCAGTGGCCTAGTGGTTAGGCCGTCAGACTCTCAACCGAAAGGTCGTGGGTTCCAGTCCTGGCTGCGGCAGGGCTGACATTGTGTCCTTGGGAAAGGCACTTTACATGAATTTCCTCACTCCACCCAAGTGTAAAAGGGGTACCTGGCTATAGACAGTGAAAGATATTGTTAGAATGTTAGTGCTCTAGCGCTTGTAATGGCAGCTTGCACTGTATACTTCCTAGGAGGCTGAGAAAGTTCTAGATTGATATAAGGTCTGCCGGGGTAATAATGTACATTGATGTAAAGCACTTTGAGCAGCATACGCTGGAAAAGGCGCTATATAAAACCAATCATTATTATTATTAATAAGTATAGGTCTCTTTTGGAGTTTCAGAAAATGTGAGAATTACCGGAAGTTAAAACAGCAACTTCCATCTTTTAGAGAAAAACTTGAAAAATTGGTCTTTAAATCAAGTTTTTAACATGATTTTCACATATATTACTGACATTGTCCATCTCTAGATTAACCGTCAAATACTTTTTCAAAATTCACTTCCATTCATGAGATATGACCAATTTCTGTTTTGTCAATGAAATTTTCTCTGCATGGGTGTTTTCTCATAATCATTTGAAGATTCAGTCTTAAAACTTTCTGGGATAATAAATGCATGGTGACTTGTAGATGTGACATATGTGTTTCAATTTTGTTGCTGTCACATCTGTTGTCCACTGGAAGTAGTTTAAAAATATGTAATTTTTAATTAGTTTCGTTTCCACATGACATTGTTCATAATAGAGTCAAACAGAGCTAGTGTTTCAAGTGATAGCATTTCCACCGGAAGTCGATCGGTTCTTCTAAACCGAAAGTTTGTCCAAAAAATGAGCATTTTTCATATAAACTTTCAGGGACTAATTTTGCACACTCATTGTGGAATTTTCAGTCATTTTTGGTCTTCCGATATACCAGAAGTAAAAAAAAAAACAAGAGTACCGCAAACGGTACAATATACGCCCGTCGGACAGTGAAATTCAACCTGGAAGCATATTGCATGTGCACTCTGAATTGATACAATAACACACATTCTGAATAGAAAAGCCTTAAAGTGGGTCATGGTGCACCAATCCATCTGACATGTGAACTGATTATGTATTTCTCCGGGAGTGAGGTTGAAACAAAATGTTGGTGCAATATCTACATGTATCTATGATGATAAAAAGTCCAGGAAACCATTTGATCTACTTTTAGCCCTAAAGTAGGTCATGGTGCACCAATTAAGTTGAAATGTTAACTGATTATGTATTTCTCTGAAAAGGGAGGTTGCGACTAAATTTCAGAGTTCCGATTTTACCTGTGACCATACAAAAAAAAATCTGGAAAACTGTTTGAACTACTTCTAACCCTAAAGTACTGTAGGTCATTGTGTGCCAATCCAGCTGAAATGTTAACTGCACTTGTCTTCCTCCAAGAGGAAGCCTTTGACTAAATATCTGTATCTATAATGAAAAAAAAAGGCCGGAAAACTGTCTGACCTATTTTTAGTCCAAAAGTAGGTCAAGGATGGACCAATCCAGTTGAAATGCAAACTGAACTTGTACTACTCTGAGAGGAAGCCTTTGACTAAATATCAGGGCAATATCTGTATACATAATGAAGAAAAGCCTGGAAAACTGACCTATTTTTAGTCCAAAAGTAGGTCAAGGATGGATGACAACAATTGCAATAAACTCAGGTAACCTAAAAATACAAGTAGTTTACACCGCCGCAGTATAATCGTGGTCCCGCGAAGCCCTGCTATGAAAAACCGCGACAGTGTTATGCGGAAAGGATTAACTTTCCGTCGCAGGGACGCAGTAAATAAGTGATCCGCGTTGGCCTTCCCCATAAGGGTGGGGGCATAATTTTAACAAACTTGAATCTAGACTATGTCAGGAAGCTTTTGGGTAAATGTCTCAGTGTTTTTTCAGAGGAAGATTTTTAAAGAATTTCCTATATATTTGTAGGTAAAGTTGGATCCCCTATTGTGGCTCCATCCTGCCCCTGGGGGCTAAGATTTTAAGAAACTTGAATCTGCACTATGTCAGGAAGCTTTCATGTATATGTCCCAGTGTTTTTTCAGAGGAAGATTTTTAAAGAATTTCCTACATATTTTGTAGGTAAAACTTGGATCCGCTATTGTGGCCCCATCCTACCCCTGGGGGCTAAGATTTTAACGAACTTGAATCTGCACTATATCATGAAGCTTTCATGTAAATGTCCCAGTGATTTTTCAGAGGAAGATTTTTAAAGATTTTCCCTTTAGGCCACACCAATTTGTAAAATAGTTCTTCAGATTTTCAAACAAAAAAAGTGAAGCGAGAGGGCGAAATTATTTTACAAATATTATTTTTAATTTTGGAGATAAAAATTATGAGGCGAGCGAATACAAGAAATATAAATATTTTTAATTGAATAAAGTGTGATTTTAAAAAGCGGGCGCCTAAAAATAAAGATCCAAAATCATCAGATATCATTTGTTTACCACATAAACTTAAATATTTTTCAACTTTGTTGATATAGTTTACAATAAATAAGAAGTATTTCAGGTTTCAGACTTATTTTCTTTATACCTAATACATGTACTTTGCAACATTAACTGATAAGGTCTTTTTGAAGAATTTTATTTAAGTTCCATTTCTACAAACTTTCGATTCAGAGATATGCATATTGCTAGGGACACATCCAGTTTTGACATAATCATTGCAATCTCCATTGCATCGCTTTGAGCATTTTCTTGAATTTTGATAGGACATCACCAAACCTTTTGTGAATTTGTCGTTAACTGTCGGTCCGGTTTATAATAGTCCTCGATCAGTACCCCTTGCTTCTTGTAAGAGGCGAATAAATGGGCCGGTCCTTCAGATAGGACTGCAAAAACTGAGATCCTTGTCACAGCAGGTGTGGCACGATAAAGATCCCTAAGTGCCATAAGCGCTGAGCATAGGCCTAAATTTTGCAGACCTTCACCGGCAATGGTAACGTCTTCATGTGAGTGAAATATTCTCAAGAGAGACTTAAGTCAATATATAATCAATCAATCAATCATACGCTGTCGATGTTTCTAAATAATGGCATCGAATAGCGCTTCAAAAGTTCCATCGGCTTCCAGTTCGATTCCAGCATAAGGAACAACTTCCAATCCAGTGTTATGAAGTATCGTACATATTAAGATAAACACCATGAATAACCGTATTACACTGTTAGGAAATTTCTCGAGAGCCCGCGCTTCTGTCATTTTGTCAGCACATACATCAAGGTCATTTGTGCGCTTGTTGTAAAAACTCGAAAAAAAATTACGGATATTTTTGAACACGCGGGCGGATATTATTTTTGATAATATTATAATTTGGATTTATTACAAATAGAAGCGGCGAATCCGATGAACTAGATTACAAATTGGCATGGCCTTATATTTGTATGTAAAATTTTGATCCCCTATTATGGCCCCCATCCTACCCCTGGGGGCCATGATTGTAACAAACTTGAATTTGTCAGGAATTAAGCTTTCATGTAAATTTGTACTTTCCTGGCACAGTGGTTCTTGAGAAAAAGATTTTCAAAGATTTTACCTATATATTTGCATGTATAACTTTGATCCCCTATATCCTACCACCTGAGAATTAGTTAAAAGTATCACTAGACCCAAGGGCTATACAATCTATAGTAATTTTCCTGTTCTGCATATCTATGCTAAATTCTAATATTCAGCAGCAGTATAAAGCAAGATGTGTTCTTCAAACACAAATCCCCCCCCCCCCCCCACCAAAATGCTCATACTGATGAAAGACTTTACCATTAGCTTGGCCCCACCATGAAGTCAAAACCTGACTACCCCGGAGGTCATGAAAGGACTCGGTGCGTTTGGGGCCAAATTCGGCCCTGTGTTCAAATTAAAAGATATCCCTCAAAGTTCTTTAATAAGGTATATGTTTTTATAAAATGACTATCATATGTCCGCAAGAAGCTTTATTTTTATATAATACATACGTAAATACAGTATAGTTTATGATAACGTTGTGCCATTTTGACGTTACGGTATGCGACGTCATGAACAAGAAGGCTGGGTCTTATTATTTTGGCAAAAATAAAAGTGTACTGATATGGTACGGTATGTAATAACGATTGATTGATTGAATATAGTTTTACGTCCCTCTCGAGAATATTTCACTCATATGGAGACGTCACCACTGCCAGTGAAGGGCTGCAAAATTTAGGCCTATGCTCGGCGCTTATGGCCATTGAGCAGGGAGGGATCTTTATTGTGCCACACCTGCTGTGACACGGGACCTCGGTTTTTGCGGTCTCATCCGAAGGACCGCCCCATTTAGTCGCCTCTTATGACAAGCAAGGGGGTACTGAGGACCTATTCTAACCCAGATCCCCACGGGATATGTAATAACGAGAGGGAATGTTACATACAGTGGCAGAAATGGCGAAGGTATGTACAGGGTAACAATAATTTTTGGTACATAGCGTCGTCATTTGCAACCGCGTGCGGTGACTGCACCTTTTTAGGCCGATTTTGGGACCGTCTCGTTATTATATAGCATGCCGTATCAGTGTACTAGCTGTGATTATTATTTGAAAAGTTTAATTGACTCACTCCGAAAGTTTTCATGAATTGTAAATGATTCAATGTGACGGATGCTACGATTTGAATGACGATTTGTGTAACGGTATTTAATAATTGTAGAGTATTAACCCATATATTCAATTAATTTTATCATTCAGTACATGTTTGTGTCTTTACATTTGGATTAAATTGCATTGTTTAAATATGAATTAAATGAATATCAATTGTATACATGGTGAATGAGTACATGAAACTATACTTATGTGTATACATGTATATACATCATGTTCAATCTCCCCCCTCCCCCCCAGAACACTAAAGGTGTATTCAGCGAAGACACTAAAAAATGCTACATTGGATACAGTGAAAAGAACATGAAATTCATTCAAAGTAATGTGAGAAGAAATATTAAAATGTTTTGGAATAAAAAAAAAACCCATGACATTGGGACTGAGAATGTACTGCACACGTATTCAACACTATCCCAATGAAAAGAATATAACTAAAAATAATCTTGTGGGATTTTAAGATTCAAGATTTTAGCATATGCATATGTATCTATTTAAAAAATATATCATAAATACTTTTTTTATATACAACACATCTTTCAATGCATTGGTATTTACGCAATTGAAACAGTTTGAATTATAAATCAATATTATCGTCTCAAACCGCGTCCAAAGTCCGCATGGGAAAGGATTGTACCTTAAGGCAGCCCCCCCCCCCCCCCCCCCCCTCCTTGTTACATGTCTGATTTAGTCCTGTTCGGTCAGTTTCTAATGATGAATGAAGTAGTGACAGTTTAAAGTGTACAAAAGTAAATTCTTTTATGACAATTCACTACCATATATAATACCGTCAGTCAAAGGTTTGTATTATCCAGTAGTTTGTTGTCATTAACTTAAGTGAAAGGTTTAAATTATAATCTATACTTTGAATCCTACATGTAGAGTATTAATTGTTTATGGTTTTACATCGTATTGACATTATTTCAGCCATTTTACGGCAGTATATATATAAATAAAATAAAAAATGACTCTAAAGAAAATTAATCACCGGTATTAATTGAAAATGGAAGAAGGATATTAAACAATGTTCCAGTTTTGTACAGATGATTTCATGATATATTGTGATCTGGTTCTGTCCTTATTACTTAGCGCACAGATGTAATAACTTCAATTCCAGGGGTGGTGTTCCGGTGACCCACTTTAGATCCGCACATGATTTAAATATGCGATGTTGTTTGCACACGCCAATATAAATGTTATGTCAACGGTGGATGGATGGGCAGAGTGTAAAGGTCTCCATGTGCGTGAAAATCGTGCTCTACGTAGGGCCTACTACTTGAACAAATGTTCCACGTTTTGATGATGAAAATAACCAGTATTATGTATCTTTTGAAAGGACCATGATATAGAAAACATATCCCAGTGCCCAGTATATTACCACATTAGATTCCACAAAAAAATATTACAGGAATTTAGCAACAGAACTTGCCCCCACTTTATTTTGACAATGTAGTTTTTCCATAATTCTAACATATGAAGTTTGATTTACCCTGCACCCCCTCCCCTTTATGGTAGTAGTGAATGTTTGTGGGAATGAATTGAAACCCACGTCCTGATGTCAATCAACCGTTTCACAAAACGTAAACATTTATGCTGCCTACTTGAATGTGCTGTTTGAAAAATATTTCATTAGTAATCATGTGCGTGTATACAAAATTAATTTGTCACGAATGTACGTATATGACAGAAAATAACTTTAATATGTATACGATGTGACCGTTGGACCGAGCGAAGCATACAATGATCATTGGAGTGTCCCAAGTGGTAATCATAATTCCATTAAGTACGGTAGATTATGATTCATTTAAAAATATATATTTTGAATGAAATTTTCCTTGCGCTAAACACCCAATAACATCTCAATATTAAAGGGGTTTATATGGGAAAAACAGTTTTACAGGATCGGCCTATTCATTGAACGCGGGAAATAAAACGCAAGGCGACGTAAACTGTGCATTGTGACGTCATATTTAGCCTTAACTTTTTTCTCTTTTTCAAAGCAAACAATTATAAACAACAATAATACATTCCGTATGCAATGAAAAAGGCCGTTAAAACTAAACAAAATTAACCAATAAATTCAAAATCGTAAAAAAGTAACCGTAATTTTATCGTATATTCTTATTCAAAGAAACTCATGAACTCGTTCATCTATTTAGTCGTATTACGGTTTTATATGTATTTATTGCTAAAACCTGTTACAATGATAATTATACTATTCACTTTGAACCAACTGAGTGTTTAAATTACGAATTGCACATCAGAGTCTTCTATTATTGGCATTCAAAATAAAACACGAATAACTGTTGAAGCAGGTAATGAAAAAATAAATGGCGGCGCCCATATGGATCACGAAAATTTCAGTGAACATACATAGAGATTATCTCTTTTTCTTTTGCTGATTTTAACTTTTTTCTTTTACATACGTGTTACCTTTAGAGCCTTGCTTCGCGGATGGGCCTTTGGCCCGTCCGAGCTTTGCTCGGTATAATATTTATCCATGTATAACACAAAGCGATGTATGACAGGCACATAGAATGGGGGGGGGGGGGGGGGGGGGGGGGGGTGCTTTCTTAACAATATATATTTTTGTAGTAAAGATATATTTGGTGACTTCCCCAGGCCACTTTTTAAAAAAGTAATAGTGAATGGTAAGAATGCAGTTTCGAAGTAGTACTAATAGAAGTTATGAATTGAATTCATGTATAGAAGGAGCAACCCCATTTACCCCCCGGAATGAAGAACTAGAAGTTAGGGAAAACGTAAAGTTTAATAAATATTATATTTAATGAAAATATATTTGATGCATGTCAACCCTAACCCTCCCACACACAAATTAGGATTTTGAAGAACATGTTGGCTTTTTGTTTCAATTTTACAAGTATTATTTTTAGACATAGTGAAGTCAACTTCTCCGGCTCCCCGCTTCCACTTGAAAAAACCGATCCTTCGTGTCTATAATAAAATAGCTAATATACTTATATTCACGAAAGGGTAACACGTTACGAATACTGGGGTGATTAGAAAATTATAACAATAAAATGCTGCAGATATAGACTTAGGCCTATATATAGTCGTATAGCACGATGGCATATGCACTGTAATGTTCAATGCTATTGCTATCCTTTAAATAAAATGTAGATAAGAATTGCATTGAAATACCTCTACTTTAAATAAAAACAAAAAATGATCTTTGTTTACTTAATATCTTAATATTGGTCGTTTCCATTCCACTCTACCGGCTGAGGTAACGTATGTAGTATGTAAGTTGACTAAATGATCTATCAACCCATTGTGACGTCACTTTTGAGAATTAAGTGAAGTACGTCTGTCACTTTTGAGAAGTGACGTCTATATACCGAAATACATGTATAAATCGGCCTCGTGCTCTGCCACGCATTTAGCTATATAGATTAATAAGAAATAGTACTGTAACATTTTGTATTCGGCAAAATGTGTCATATAATGCAATTTCCATTGATTAAAAGTAATTGATATCAAAGTATTCCTAACTAGTGTACATGTCGCTTAGTTACAGGGACGGAAGTATACATGGCATGATTAATATATAATACACAACACAAGGGAAGACACGTAAATATCGTATCGTGACATTGCCCCTTTAAATTGATGTTAGGAATTTTATCATCACATTTGATGCGGTGTTAGGCGAGTATTTTCTTTTGTAATCAAAATATAGGTAAACTTATGTAACAACACCATCCATAAACATGACGTGTATTTCCATGCTGTAAAAACGCTAAAAATATGAACGTTAAAATAAGAAATAAGTATGGTCCGCACAATATCACCATTGTAATTTTTTGTATGTCAAATGTTTACACATAAATGTTTTATGTGTGAAAATTTTAAAGTGGTGATATTATGCGGACCTATTCAAATATCTTCAAAAGTGGTTAAATTTTATGAAATTTTCCAGAAATTTGTGTTCCGTACGTATTTTGGCTACGTCAATGTAGTAGAAATGTGACACATTTTCAAAGTTTCGTTTTATTTTTTAGACAAGTGTATCTCCAGTGCTCCAAGTTGCGAGTAAAACGGTCGCATTTGCGACCAGAAAATCGATTTTGCGACTAGAGGTTATATTCAAGTCGCAGTTTTGCGAGTCAGGAGAAAAATTGGGCATCCAGTAGCATTTAAAGATGACGTAGCTGTATCTAAAGAAAAATGCAAAAGTAAAGGAAGAACCCCAGTCCTAATGGCTGAAGGAATGTTCGTGGTTGATACACAGAGATTGTAAAATGTTTTGCAGAATTTGTGAGGCTATAATCAGCCAGCAACGTCCACCATTTCTGGACACCCATTGTCCGATTTCACCACGACCTGGTGTACATCTTTCAAATGTGGAAGTGTGACTATTCACGGTAACAGTAAAAGACACGTCTTTGTCCGTGATTGCATTATTAGCAGTAAGTCGAGCGGGGCAACTCTTGCTGCTAATTTTCACAGACAATTACAAACTCGGGATGTATAGTGTTCTTATTGATGCTGGTACTGATTGTTCAGCAAAAGATCCAACAAAAGTAGAAGCTCTTATTCACAGAACCAGTGAAGGCCCACGTATTGAGAACTTTAAAGCAAATCCTTGTGTGGAAGGCTGGGTTTTCTTCCCCAGAAGCGTACTGTAAAATATGTACAGGATGGCCCAATGCAATACAACTTTTACCAGAGTAAATACTTGACTTTTTAGCATCCAGCATGTTTCACAGCACATTTCTATTCAGTTTAAAAATAAAACAAACAAAATGCTTACATGGGTGTAGATTTTTTTCTTGAAAGATATTCAAATTTAAAAAAAACAAGAGTACCGCCAATGGTACATAATACGCCCGTGAAAAGCTAATATAGGGTGTTTTTCTTACATCATGATTTGTAGAACTTGTCTTCAAGTAGTATCAGCAATCATCAGAGTGTGACATACTTTCTTTGCATCGAAAAAACCCCAAGACAAATCATGTACTCTCTATGTAATATTTTCACTTGGCATAAGATGTATGTGTACCAAGTTTAATGGTCCTTGCCCCAATGAATCAGTCTGCATCCTGCTACTATGACCTTGACCTTAAGAAACAATAGGCATCCTCCACTTGGCATAAAGTGTTTGTGTACAAAGTTTGACGGTCCTAGTCCCAATAGTTCGATTTGTATACTGCCTACAAGGTTTTCCTACTAATTGATACTGTGACCTTGACCTTTGACTTTGAAAAACAATAGGCACCTTCCTCTCATCATGATGATCAAATATACCAAGTTATAATATCCTGGAGCTTACGGTTCGGTTTGTATCCTGCACACAAGGTTTTCCTAAAAAGTGATACTACGAATTTGACCTTTGACCTTGAAAAACAATAGGCATCTTCCTCTCATCATGGTGATCAAATATACCAAGTTATAATATCCTGAGCTTACGGTTTGGTTTGTATCCTGCCCACAAGGTTTTCCTAATAAGTGATACTACGACCTTGACCTTTGACCTTGAAAAACAATAGGCATCTTCCTCTCATCATGGTGATAAAATGTACCAAGTTGTAAAGTCCTAGGGCTTATGGTTCAGTCTGTATCCTGCCCACAAGGTCCGGACAGACAGACGGACGACGCCATACCATAACACGTCCCGTCTTCTACGGGCGTATAAAAACTTGTAGGTCTTATTTACAAAATCTTTTACCATGGCTATTAGAAATTTTGAACATGGCGACTAGAAATTTCAAAATGGCGACCAGAAATATTTCTAGGTCGCCATTTTGCGACCTGATAGCAGATGTGACTTGGAGCACTGATCTCCGTCAGTATTTTGCAATGTAGAAGTTTGATTCAACATGTACTTCATTTTTGAATAATTCAGGGGGCCAAATATGATACCAAACGAACTTAGTTCTTTACAATTTCGGTAGAGGCCTTCCTGCTCTACATGACTATACATTTAATTTTTCTTACAGATGCGCAATTGTAGAGAAGATTTTTGAACATGGGTCAATTTTGACAGTTTTTGCCCCACCCCTAAAACCATGAGTCCTGAAATTTACATTTTATGTCCTCTTTGTCCCAAAGATGCTTCATACCAAATTTGAAAACAAGAGCAACGCCAACGTGGCATAATACGCCCGTAGATTTTGCTCAAGGAATACATATCCTCCACTTGGAATAAGGTATATGCGTAATAAATTTGACACTCCTAGCCCCAACGGTTGGGTCTGTATACTTACAAGGTTTTCCTACTAAGTAAACCTATGACCTTGACCTTTGACCTTGAAAAAATAGGCATCTTCCTCTCATCATGGTGATCAAATATACCAAGTTATAATATCCAGGAGCTTACGGTTCGGTTTGTATCCTGCCCACAAGGTTTTCCTAATAAGTGATACTACGACCTTGACCTTTGACCTTGAAAAACAATAGGCATCTTCCTCTCATCATGGTGATCAAATGTACCAAGTTGTAAAGTCCTAGGGCTTATGGTTCAGTCTGTATCCTGCCCACAAGGTCTGGACAGACAGACAGACAGACGGACGACGCCATACCATAATACGTCCCGTCTTCGACGGGCGTATAAAAAATTGGAAAGGTAGTTATCAATAAAGTGCACCGCCACGGCACATGATATGCCCGTCACATATTGTTAACAGTATAGATTGTACCCATTAAAACATTTTTTTTATATCACCTTAATTAAATGTCACAGTGACCTTAAAGTAGGATGCGACACACCTTCTACCTAAGATGCATTAGTTGACCAATTTTGGTGATTCTAGGTCTAATAGTTTTCAAGTTATGAGCCGGACAAGTTTTTGCCATATATGGCCATATCTTCTTAATGAAAAGTCACAGTGACCTGGTTTTAATGTGCGACACACCTTCTACCCAAGATGTATCTACAGACAAAGTTTGATGATTCTAGGCCTTGTAGTATTTAAGTTACGGGTCGGACACGAAAAAGCTAACAGACGGACGGACATGAACGCCATACCATAATACGTCCCGTCTTAAGACGGGCATATAAAAAGAAGTTAAAAATGTTTAATTGTTTTGCATGACAGATTTGCATCTGAGTGACTCGTGTGACCTAAAATATTGTGATCTTGCATTAATCATTTCTGAAAACTGCTTCAGACAAGTTTAGCTGCAAGAAAGAAGAAGCAAAAATAAGAATAATAATGTACAGCAGTACAACAAGAGGCCCATGGGCCACATCGCTCACCTGAGTCACCTTGGCTCATATTTAAAGAATTTTAAGATTTTTCCTATATATTCGCATGTAACACTTTGATCCCTATTGTGACCACAACCTACTCCCAGGGACCATGATTTTTTCAAAATTGAATCTGGACTAGGTCAGGAAGCTTTCAAGTGATGTAAAATTTTCTGGCCCAGTGATTTTTTGGAAGAAGATTTTTAATGATTTTCCCTATATATTTGTATGTAAAAATCGATCCCCTATTGTCACCTCATCTAACCCCCGGGGGCCATGATTTTAACAAACTTGAATCTGCACTATGCCAGAAAGCTTTCATGTAAATTTCCACTTTCCTGGCCCAGTACTTTTTGAGAAGAATGTTTTTAAGATTTTCCCTATACATTTGTATGTAAAAATCGATCCCCCTTGTGGCCCCATCCTACCCCCGGGGGCCATGATTTTAACAAACTTGAATCTGCACTATGTCAGAAAGCTTTCATGTAAATTTCCACTTTCCTGGCCCAGTACCTTTTGAGAAGAATATTTTAAAGATTTTCCCTATATATTTGTATGTAAAAATCGATCCCCCTTGTGGGCCAATTACCTCCGGGGGCAATGATTTTAACAAACTGAAATATGTCAGAAAGCTTTTCTGGCTCAGTGGTTCTTGAGAAGATGATTTTTAAAGATTTTCCCTATATAATTGTATGTAAAAATTTTATCCCCATTTACTTTCATGTAAATTTCAGCTTTTCTGGCCCAGTGGTTCTTGAGAAGAGAAGAAGATTTTTAAATGAACCCACCCCAGTGGCATGCTCCAAGTCACATCTGCTATCAGGTCACAAAATGGTGACCTAGAAATATTTCTGGTTGCCATTTTCAAAGAACAAGGGACGTTATTGGCCAAAATTGGCTGCGCTTCAAAAACGATCTTATTTTGCAGGTAGAAAGGTGATAATTTTCTCGTTTCATTCATATATAACATGTACCATTTACTTGTTGCTGATATTGAGAAAATAACGTTACAATATTGCATTGTTAACTCTGACGGTCGCTTTTTCGGAATGACGTCATAGACCTTAAAAGATTTACAGTCCCTGATTCTTCTAGAATATTTTTCTAAAAGTTACAATTTTAACTTTTTATATAAAAATACTCATTGAGATCAAAGTCTATTGAAAAATGGCCTGCTATGGAAAATACATTATTCATTTACATTGTTATTTCGGATTTCAAACATTTCGGTTGAGCATCACTGAAGAGACATTTTTTGTCGAAATGCGCAACTGGTGCATCAAAATTGGTACTGTATAAGTTTTACATTATGACCCCTGGGTCGAGGCCTCTGCTGGTGGACTGTTAGTCCCCGAGGGTCTCTACAGCCCATAAGCTAAGTACTTCGTTACTAGCTTGAAAATACAGATGTATATTTAATTGCTGTTTTAAAATTTAGAAATTCATTTCAAAATTAAGGATTATCTCCCTCATGCATAGCTCTTATCCTTAGATGCCACTTTTTTGGCACACTGTTTTCCCCTAAAATATAGCTCTAAAACTTCATTGTTATTTCGGATTTCAAACATTTTGGTTGAGCATCACTGAAGAGACATTATTTGTCGAAATGCGCATCTGGTGCATCAAAATTGGTACCGTATAAGTTTTACATTACATGTAACTTTATCGTGGTCATATAGACATTTTGCGGAAGAATCTTGTTGAGTAGAATGCAATCATATTTTCGAAGGTGCTGTTCAATGTCCTCCTATTCAAATGAAATATGGAAAATAAAATGGTTCTTGAATTTTCTTTTTCCTTTTTTTTTGGGGTCATAAATATAAACAGATTAAAACGTCGATTGAGTCGGATAAAATTACTTGTTATGCCATGTTATTAACACCAAGGACTATATAACCGGTCTGCTTACATGATGTGATATACATGTTAAGCCAATTTTTTTTTTTAAATTGGTTTACGGATTTCAAAATTTTCAAATCCATTCGTCGGAGGTAAAAAAAAAAAAAAAAAAGTTCAAATGACAAAAAATGAACTTGATTTGAGGTCAATGTTTTATCATCAACTTTTATATTCTCTTCACTGTCAACTTAAGACGGTGGTATATAGCGACTATTGTGCACCTTGGCAACAATGCTGTTTCCTTCAAAAACGTTATTTGTTTATTAAATAATTAACTTTCTATCATTATCAAATGTCCATTGTTTACCGTTTAGTTATGTAAATCCCAAAATAAAAGAACCACATCGTTTTTCCATTCAAAAGATGGCATCCATGATGTATATAGGGACGCACTAATCACCTGAAGTACTAAAATCCTGACTGACCTTATCAAGCATATATTTTGTCTAAAAATTTACTTTTAAGTTTTAAAGTCTTATTTATGAAGTCAAGTAAAGTTATAAATAAAACTCCTGAACCCTATAAACATTTATTAAAAAATTCTGAATTTTATATAGGTCAGATTTTACTGTTGGTATAGTCAACAAATTTTATACAATGAATGAATTCAATAATGTTAAATATGTTTTCAACCTCCTTCAATATATGAAGAATTACACATATTAATTATGAAGAATATATTTCTTTAAAATTCATTAACAAGAGGCCCAGGGGCCTTATAGGTCACCTGAGTATCATGTAACAACCTTCCAATGTTTGAATTAGGTTTGTGTTTAAATATAAGAATTTTACTTTTGGATGGAAGAAACATTGAATAGCTAAGTGGTCAGCCCCGTCTTTGCACCAGAACCCCTGACCCAGGGGCCATAAATTTCAGTTTTGAAAGAAGCATCCTTGATCATCATTATCATACTATTAGTTTGTCTACTTAATACCCAGCAGCAGAGGAGAAGATTTTCAAAGAAATAAAATGCATTTTCACTATATGATCAATAGGGCCCCACCCTAATACCAGAACCCCTGACCCAGGGGCCATGAATTTCACAATTTTGAAAGAGGCATCCTTGCTCATCATAACCATGCTCTTGGTTTGTCTACTTAATACCCAAGGACAGAGAAGATTTTCAAAGAAATAATGCATTTTCACTATATGACTTATAGAGCCCCACCCTAGCACCAGAACCCCTGATCCAGGGGCCATGAATTTCACAATTTTTAACAAGAGGTACTGTGAGCAATGCTCACTAAGAATACCCCCCGCTTACCCCAATCTCCCAAAGGGTGTTGGTAATAGGTATAAACTACCTCTTTTCTGAGTGTTGCTACTTCGATGTCCAGTGCGCATGACCTTTGACCTTTTGACCCCAAAATCGATAGGGAACATCTTCATCCCATGGGTAGTCCATATGTATGATATGGTGACTGTAGGTGGAAAGGATAAGGCTTTAGAGCCCGGAAACCATATTGCTACTTCAATGTCCAGTGCGTGTGACCTTTGACCTTTTGACCACAAAATTGATAGGGAACATCTTCATCCCATGGGTAGTCCATATGTATGATATGGTGACTGTAGGTGGAAAGGATAACGCTTTAGAGCCCGGAAACCATATTGCTACTTCAATGTCCAGTGCGCTTGACCTTTGGACCCCAAAATCGATAGGGAACATCTTCATCCCATGGGTAGTCCATATGTTTGATATGGTGACTGTAGGTGGAAAGGATAACGCTTTAGAGCCCGGAAACCATATTGCTACTTCAATGTCCAGTGCGCTTAACCTTTGACCTTTTGACCCCAAAATCAATAGGGAACATCTTCATCCTATGGGTAGTCCATATGTATGATATGGTGACTGTAGGTGGAAAGGATAACACTTTAGAGCCCGGAAACGATATTGCTACTTCGATGTCCAGTGTGCTTGACCTTTTGACCCCAAAATCGATAGGGAACATCTTCATCCTATGGGTAGTCCATATATATGATATGGTGATGGTAGGTGGAAAGGATAATGCTTTAGAGCCCGGAAACCATTGCGTCTACAGACGGACAACCCGATTCCAGTATACCCCCCCACAACTTGTTGCGGGGGGTATAAAGAGGCATCCTTGCTCATCAATACCATGCTATTAGTTTGTCTACTTAATACCCAGAGACAGAGAAGAAGATTTTCAAAGAATTTCTACACTTTCACTATATGACCAATAGAGCCCCACCCTAACACAAGAACCCCTGCCCCAGGGGCCATGAATTTCACAATTCTGGTAGAGGGCTCAACGCTCATTATAATTATGCCCACAGTTTGGCTTCTTGATGTCCAGGAGTAAAGAAGAAGATTTTTTAAAATTACACTCATTTTGATGGTTTTTGCCCCACCCCTCAGGCCCCAGGGGGGCAGGGACCACGAATTTCACAATTTTTGTTCCCCATCACCCACAGATGCTATATGCCAAAATTGGTTGAAATTAGTTCAGGGGTTTCAGAGAAGAAGCTGAAAATGTTCAAATGTTAACGCACGACGCACGTCGCACGACGACGGACAAAAACAGATAGCAATAGGTCATCTGAATGAATTCAGGTGACCTAATAAGAATTTAAAAGTGTATCCTCAGCAAAATATATTTATGGTAAGGTCAGGTAGGGTTATACTTGTTTAGGTGATTAGTGCAACCCGACGTACGTCATGGATGCCATCTGAAAACAAGTGTTTGTTTTCATTTTGGGATTTACATATCTAAATGGTATGCAATGCATAACTAATGCTAATTAGAAGTTAGTTTCATAAACAGATAACTTATTGGAAGCAAAAAGCATTGTTACTAAGGTGCAGAATAATTGTTAGCACCGGCTGAAGTTGACTGATATTCCACACATGACACATGAATATTATGGACTGTCCCGAGATTTCGTCCCAATATTCAATCCAGCGTAATCTATTTTCTTCCTTTTTTTTGTGAAAAGGAAAAATTACAGCATCGGAAATATAAAAAGGAGTGAAAAACCATTTTATTTTTTTCCCAACATCCCAAAAAATCAGTGGGGCGGATCCGTAAACCAACTCAATAAAAAAAAAAAAGGCTTACAGTACATACGAATAAAATATGTCTGCCTGCTGTGGGTATTTACAAAATATATTGAATACAGAGTGGTAAATGTACATGTACTAAACGATACAAATTTATGTTGCATGAATGGGATATCATTTTCTTGGGTACAGCAAATCACGTCAAGTAATATGCATGGAACTTCAGATGGTATATTTCATATAGCAAATGTATTTAAAAACCTCACAAAAATGCGTCCGTGTTTATATCTTTATATACATTCCCCTAAATGGTCAACAAAGAGTAGTTCCAACTCTCTCTTTCTCTCTCCATAGTGTTCATCTTTGATAAATAAAAATTACATCAGTCAGTGGGCATGTCATTGTATGCACCGACATTCAGTCTAAATCTAGAACGGACTCTGGGAAGTTGTTTGAGTACATGTATTATAGACAATGTGGTATATTTAACTGCTTTTCCCTGGCACTTATTTTCATATGCGAATAAGGATATTGAGTGAAACCCCCCAACCCCCGATATACTTGATAGTAGTATTAAATGAGAAAAAAAATAGGCTTAAAATTATGAATTGAACCCATGTAGCGAAGGATACCCCACCCCCTGATGATTTAAGAATTTAGAAGATCAGGTAGAAATTTTTTTTTTCATTTGCTAATATTAACTATCAACTTATCCTTCGACCCCCCCCCCCCCCCCACCAAATAAATGATGCTACGCGTCTGTTTCCAAGAGACAGTATATGTAGCTACAACAGATCTTTTTAAAAAATGAATTTAATAAATATCATGCATGTATTTTTGTTTCTCAATGTGCGGGCCAGGCCTATCCAGAACACCTTGACGTGAGAGAGAGAGAGAGAGAGAGAGAGAGAGAGAGAGAGAGAGAGAGAGAGAGGTGTCTACATCACCTTACGGTTATACTCCTGTTTTCCTAATCATGGAGGGGGCGTACGTCAATACTAATATAAACTTTTAGTTACAATCATCACAACACATATATTATATATTTTATAAGATTGATAAAAGTTGAAGTGTCATTAGGCTGGTCAAGTTGTTCCCATATAGCAAGGAAATGGTCGAAATCACCCCCCCCCCCCCCACCCCTCACCCCAAAAAATGGAGGGGCAACCCCTCCTCGATACTTCGGTGTCTGAATATTTATATCTATACATGTATATATATATATACACGTACATCCTGTCCAATTACCTTTGTTCTATATGTGTACCTGTAAATGTGCATCTATTACACACACACACACACACACACACATATATATATATATATATATATATGATCCCTCGGGGATTCGGGTTTGAGTAGGTCCTCAGTACCCCTTGCTTGTCGTAAGAGGCGACTAAATGGGGCGGTCTTCGGATGAGACCGCAAAAACTGAGGTCCCGTGTCACAGCAGGTGTGGCACAATAAAGATCCCTCCCTGCTCAATGGCCATAAGCGCCGAGCATATGCCTAAATTGTGCAGTCCTTCACCGGCAGTGGTGAGGTCTCCATGAGTGAAATATTCTCAAGAGGGGCGTTAAACAATATTCAATCAATTGATCAGGAACAATCAAACGTAGTTTTCTTAATAGTACGAAAATTCCCGATTCACACACTTCCGGTTGTTCTGACCGTTTTACTCGCAACTTAGAGCACTGCACCCTATTTTTGTGCTTATCTCCCCTTTAAAAAGGACATGGCCCTTCATTAGAACAAACTTGAAAGCCCTTCACCCAAGAATGCTTTTGGCCAAGTTTTGTTGAAATTGGCCCAGTGGTTCTGGAGAAGAAGTCGAAAATGTAAAAAGTTTACAGGCAGACGGACAACTAGCGATCAGAAAAGCTCACTTGAGCTTTCAGCTCAGGTAAGCTAAAAACAGTAAGGTCTTCCATTGGAAACGGAAGACTTTAATAATGATAAGAAGAACTGAGCAAAAACAATAAGACTTAATACTGTAATAGAATATATATCTCCTATCAATTAGATTATACCATACTTACTTGTTAAAAATAGATTTATCAAATTTAAATCCAAGACAACGAATGATTTTATCATAAGGATCTCGGAGAGCAAAGTTGTCAATGGAATAAATTGGATCTTCCTCATCCTCTTTGAACTGGAGGTGTAACTTTCCATCCTGCTGAACAATTTTCACTTCCTCTAATCCTGCCTCTAGAACTCCATCCAGAGATTTTAACTGATATGTATCAAGAAGTCCATTGTTTACTGCCCTGTGGAAAAGAATTTGAGGGATGTGCAGAAGATAGTCAGTAACAGTTACATTAGCAAGGATTCAATACACATATTATTACCTTTCTTACTCAGAATCATAGGACATTTAACAAGAGCAATGCTCATGCTGCAAAATATGCCTGGTATATTGTTTACAAATGCAGTAGTATAAAACAAAGACAATATAGGCCGATGGGCCACATCACTCACCTGAGTCACCTTAGCCCATACTTAAAGATTTTCCCTACGTATTCACAACCTACCCCCTCCCCTGGGCCATGATCTGTACAAACTTGAATCTACTTTATACCACGAAGCTTTCAGGTAAATCTCCACTCTTATGGCCCAGTGGTTTTTAAGAAGAAGATTTTTTAAGATTTTTCCCTATATATTCGGATGTAAATCTTTGAATCCCCTATTGTGGCCCCACTCTACCCCTAAGGACATGAATTCAACAACCTTAAATCTCCACTACGTCTGGAAGCTTCATGTAAATTTCAGCATTTCTGGTCCAGTGGTTCTTGAGAAGATTTTTAAATAACCCCACCCTGTTTTTGCATTTTTGTGATGATCTCCCTTTTAAAGGGGGGAATGGACATTCATTTGTTCAAACTTGAATCCCCTTCACCCAAGGATGATTTGTGCCAAGTTAAAACTTTGATCCCCTATTGCAGCCCCTCCCTACCCCTGGGGGCCGGCATCTGAACAAACTTGAACCTACTTTATACCAGGAAGCTTTCAGGTAAATCTCTACTCTTATGATCCAGCAGTTCTTGAGAAGATTTTTAAAGATCTTCCCTACAGTACAGGCAATGCGGATCTCTTGTTTACCGCGTTTCTGCGATGAGAAAATTCTAACGCAGTAATCTAGAGGTAACTCAGGTAAACCGCGTTCTCATCGCGGGATGACTATCGACAGCTACCTGTCCCCGCTGTGGTAACATTGTTGATCAAATTGATCGGTTTTATACCGTAAACATATGCAAGTTATCTCCCCCCGATTTTATCATTAAATGCTTAAAAATTTGGCTTACAAGTTTTTTCTGTTTTTAAAATCAAGTATTTTGTTATGGATTTATTCATCATGTTTTATTAAAGGGAATGTAGGGTATAAAAAAATATTTTCACATTTCAAATACTAAATATTTAGTAATTAA
Organism: Ostrea edulis; assembly: GCF_947568905.1. Lineage (NCBI taxonomy): Eukaryota > Metazoa > Mollusca > Bivalvia > Ostreida > Ostreidae > Ostrea > Ostrea edulis. The sequence goes on from NC_079167.1 coordinate 45,066,080, forward strand.
GTCCACTGGTTATTTCCATTTGATTTTAATCTGTTGTGTAGAAATCGGCTATTAAATATAGCTACACATCATATGCTGGAGACTGCCATTTTGCAAGATAAAGTTATCGCTCTTTAAGATATTTCCCACAATCCCATCTGTTCATGACGTATACCGGGCAATTGCCTCTCAGTGAAAGCATCTGATCATGTCTGACTGCAAAGGATATCAATATGAGCCTGATTATAATGAAGAGGAATTATTAGCAGCTTCAAATGCAAACACTAGTGCATTGGGATAAATTGATGAAAACGACACTCTTAATTCTTAAACTTTTAATTTTGTATTCTTTATACAGGATTGTTCATTATCTACTTGAACATTCCTTAGCACATATGATGGACAATGACTGGGCAATTCTATCTGTATATGTTGCACAAAGTTGATTTATTCTTCAATATGGATTGAGAGTGGGATATTTTTGTCACTATTCATGTCTTCATTGAGCTGAAAATATAAAAATGAAATCAAACCATTACTTTATAACTTTAGTAATGAATTTTCATGAAAGTGCATGTACATGTATGTCACACAACAAAGAGTTTATTTTTCATAGTAGTTTTCTCTCTTTCTGATTTATTAGTACATCTGTTTACAAGAGAATCTTACAATGTGAACCTGCATGTACAGCACAAATCAGTTGATTATCACTACACCCCTGCAGTAATTGCCACGTAAATGTCAAGACTTGAAAGATTAACTGCACAGGGGGAATTAAAATGACCTTGGTTGTAAAACTTTGTTAATCATTTAATAGAGAAGTGCATCAAATTACCTGTTTCCTTAGATGCTGATAGTCCAGGTTGGTCAATAGGTTCTGCATATGAGTTTTCATTGGTTTTCAAAAGAAAATGGATTAGCTGAAAAATAATGACTAATTAATTATATATACTTACTTCATATATACTATACGTCATTTGTTTACTTGTACATTTTCAATTTCTTTAAAAACAATAGTATAATACAAAATGTGCTGGTGCTGTGGTGATTTTTGAAAGTATTACATGTATCCTGCTTTTCCTCATCTTTTTGAGCTATTTTCTCTTATTTTCTTAGGCTTGCTGCCATCAAATATTTTAGTTACTGCATCTTCTTTTTAATAGGTTTTGGTGTGTATCCCAATATCTTAACTTAAATAGATATTAATTTAACTTTGAATATTTAAAAAGCAGTGTTTACCCATCCCTTCATATTTAGCCTGTACAAAATGTTCAATGGATAAGGATAGATTAAATTAGAAAATTATTATATAAGTAAAAGTTTGTTGTAAATAAACTCTGGTTATACACATTAAGAATTATTAGTATTTACTGAGTAAAACGCAAATATAACTGGTACTTACCCTGATATCCTCTTTAAAAGACTCTTTCTCAAAATGCCGTTCAAAAACAAAAGATTCATTTCCAAGGTTATGTATCCAATTATTGCACAATGTTCATAGTTTTGGGGGGAGATCAGGGATGCTAAAAGGTAGATACATGTATTCCTTTTCCTTTGACCACAGTGCAAAATTTCGCTTGAACTCCCGACATTTAGATATAGATACTCTATAACCCATTTAGTGCTATAGGCACAGCAGTTGTAATGAATTGCCGCACACACACGTCATCAGTCCCCATGATAAGAGATTCTCCCATTCAGCTCAGTTTTCAGTGTAAATGACAGATTAAATCTTGTTATCAGCAGCAATTATTTTTTCTATGCTAGATTTTGTTGTCTGCATGGTACCAGTTTTCACATATCAAAATTTGATTTTTGACCCTACGTTCCCTTTAAGATTACTGATTGTAAGGAAGATGATTATTTTAAAGTCATCAAGGATTGGGTAGTTTTAAAAAGGCACAACGAATTATATCGTGAATTTCGTGTTATGTATGACTACATTTATACTAAACAATGTATATATTCTCGTGTGAGGTTAACACAAAACATCATTCTCATTGAGAGAGACACAGAGAGAGAGAGAGAGAGAGAGAGAGAGAGAGAGAGAGAGAGAGAGAGAGAGAGAGAGAGGATTGACGGATCCAGAACCCTGTTCGGCGTGGGGGCACCCATCCTCCTATACACAAATCCCCACCTACCCACATTTACAATTAAACACCTTAACACCTTACTGAATTACAAATAATATAAATGTATCCACGCATGCAGTACTTATCCTAATGCAGCTCACGGGCAGTCAGAGTGGACCTTCCAAAACAATCATTTGATGTGTCCTGCATATGGACTGAGTGAAAATTTTTACATGTCATTTTAAAACCGAATATCCAGTCCATAGTCAGGGGTATAAAGACATTTTGAATATCTGTGTACAAATGGTACAATATCAGGTACATGTAATTATGTTGCAGAATTTGATTAGACATATTTCAGTCCAGAATATTTGGTTGATTCCAATATAACTTATTTTCAAAAAAGTCAAAGTATGATTTTGAATGAAATTAAAATCAACATGTATTAATTTTGTTGTGTATTTGAATTGGGTTGCTATCTCAATATTCATTTCGATTATCTAGTGCTACAAAACTCCCTGTGTTGTCTAATTAGAGGTCCCCCACAACCCCTATTTCCTGTGTATTTCAGTAGCTAACACCTATGCTCAAAAGACAAAGTCTACTTCTCAAGGGAAAAAAAATATGGGTCCGTTACCGTGCATTGTGTCTTGGTGATTTTCAGCAAATGTAGGACAGAAAGTCACAGGACAAAATTTCACGGACAAAAAGTCACGATTAGAAAGAGCTATAGGTACGTTTGTTATCATAACTATAGGCCCTGCAAAATACTTAAAAAATGAAGAACAATTATAAACACAAATCATGGATATATATGAAGTTGATCATCCCAAGTATTTATATATACAAACATATCGGCAGATCTAGGTCTCTTGTAATGTTGAGTACTATTCAAACCTATCCGGAATCCGGAAAATGGACGATTTTCTTCACTTTTTCTACCTTTTTGGAGAGAATTCCATGTGGCCAGCGGGTTTTCAGAGGTGGCCGGTTTTGTAAGACTTTCTTTGTAAGGAAATGTTAAGGGGATATGATGCTGAGATGAAAGTAATTAGATTCTTCTGAAAATCATTTTATCATAGAAAGGAGGTCTCTCCTGTTTGAAAAATGACAATTTTTACATATCTAAATGAGTTCGTTTCCATGGAAACAACCCCTGAACCTAACAATGTTGAAAAAACACAAAAGGCCAAAGCTTGCATCAAAATCAATGGGTCATGGTAAAAAAAAATTGGTACAGTACATCTTGTCTTAAATCTGCCTTCCATGTGCAAGTTTGAAAACCTAATGTCAAAGGGTTCTCAGGTTATTGTCTGGACTATATTTTGATGTAAAAGAGTGACCTTGACAATGTAAGTAGGTCAAGGTCAAAAATGTTGGTGATGTGCACCCCCTCCTCAATACTGATTGTGCTGGTTAATATTATTCTTATTATTCTTTTTTTCCTTTCTTTTTCCTAGATGCTAACTTTGAAGCTTCATATCTCGCTCATTTCTGCATGGATTTTGCTCAAATTTTCAGGGTTTATAAACTTGACAGAACAATTTTAAAATTTCAGAAATTCCCTTCTGTTCATGAGTTATTCCCCTTTGAATGAAATTTTAGGGGCTTTGGTTTCCAGACAAAGGCTCCGAGACTGTATAAGCTTGAGCAGAAAATGCATTGAAAATGAAAATCAGGAGCATTGTAGTTGTGCACATCGTTTTTTGTTTTTTGATTACAACAGCGTTCGAAATGGTGGTTGACAGGGTTAAAAAATTAGGACGCCTAAAGAAGCAAAAAATTACACATATTTTCCTTTGTATCTTTTAAACTAAAAATATTTTGTTAAGACGTGTAGAACAAAAGTTGTGCAAAATGTTAAGAGCTTTCTTTTGATATCCCTAAAAAGGGGCTGGTCCCTTAAATTAGGGATCTGGGGATCTTCAAAGTTTTCGCTTTATAACTCAAAAAAGGTAAATATTTCGATATGGCTTTCGCTGGAAAAGTTGTTCTTTAACATCTTATTGATCTGAGCATAAACATATTTTGCTCGAGTATAATGTGTTATATATGAGTAAAAAGCTTGACCCGCAAACAGGTAAGGCCAATTCAACTTAATTAGTAGACTATCATCCAGGGTCACCAAAAAGTGTGGGGCGGGTGGGAGGATTTTATTTTTTAATTTTTATTTTCTGAGAAAAATATTAATGACAAACAAGTAGTGCATCATTAATGCCAGATGGATCTATACTTACTTCACAGACGAATTCCAGGTTAAGCTTTAATTTCAAACACAGAAAGATATCAAACTTCAAGATATGAAGCATATTAATCCTTTCCTTTCATCTACGCCTGTAAGAAGGTGGAAAATTAAGGAAACCATAGTATGATCTATTTTCTTCGCGTGGCTTTTCATGTTGCTATACCGGAAATGTAAACAAGAAGTGTAAAACCCGGAGTCGGACATGAAAATTTTCCGGAAATCGCAAGCTCCGCAAAATAAAAAAATTTCGGGCGGGCCGATTTTAGAGGGTCGGGCGGGGATGATAATCTATCAATTAAGTTGAATTGGCCTAACCGTATCATTAGGTAGGTGAAGGGGGAAAATATGCGTATAACTTAAATAAACTTGCTTTAATTGATAAATCTGACTTCATGAAATGCTAATATTCTTTTAAAATAAGGTTTTAACGTGATCTATGGTTCCTTTGAAAATCATCTATCGACAACTTTCTTTTTTTATTATTTAGTAGCTTTAATATAAACAATCGTTCCAAAGAAAAAAAGAGGAAAAGGTTATCTCTTCTACGTTTGTTATTAAAACGATATATTTAATTGAAGAAACAAACCTTCAAGCACAGAATAACTCAGTCATTAACTACACGCATCTTACATACACCGCGGGGTTTGTTTTTGTTTACAATTACGTAACCGCCTTGAGGAACCATCGCGTGTGAACCAGGGCATGTACACAAAGTAAACATTGTCGTCCTAAATATAACACAGAATGTTATGTTTTTGATCATATTGGATTTTTCGAATAATTCAGTCTTTCCGGGGATGTATATACTTGTTTATACGTCCCTGGTCTTACGTTTGATTTGTTTTAAATTCAAAACTCTAGAGCATTGAGTCAGGCATCAATTTTAAAATCTGCAATTTAATATACAGTTCGTGTCTCAATCATGTCCAATCAAATGTGTGTTTAATATCGGAGATTCATCGCTGCTGGACTAGCGATCTGTGATTTCACACTACTTTAACTGAACACACAAGCTTTACTCAAATTCTTCGTTTTGAAAAAGAAAATGGATACATTTTACAAACATAACGAATTAATTCTGAACATGTTTTGAAATCAATAGTTTATAATCATGATTAAACCAAATCTAAACATGCGTATAGAATATTCAGAAACCCATGGCCGACCAGTCTCATTTCAAATGATTTGTTGTTTTATTGTTTAAAAACAATGACTTTGATTAAACATTGATTCAGAACTCCTGGTCCAAATTATGTAACTTCGGCACGTGCCCCTGGCGTGAAATTCATACGCGACTTCTGTGCGCACTGTGTACATAATATACCTACATGTATATACGCATATAGATATTAAAGTTTAATAAAATATTCAAGATTTAAGAGCAATTTATTTGACTTGTATGTATAAATAATTCAAACTCGATGAATTATTCTCTTCAGTCTGAATATTATGCTATCATAATTTTGTTGTATGATAAAATATTGGTAACAGCTATAAAACCTTTATTGTATGTCCTGAGCCATAAATTTCATAAATTTAAATAGCAATTTTTTCTTCATTATTGGGACTGAAAAGTTAAATGCTGAAAGAATTTAATCCCACATACACGCGCGCCTCAAAAGACTGATTCGTGGAATGAGATCATACACGCATGTACTTGAGTAGTATAAATTTATTAAACACCTAACGATAAAAATTTATAGTACACCTTTATAGCTTCATTTCAATGATATATATTAAATTCTCAAACTATTTCATAATTACATACGAGAAGTCAGAATCGCCAGTGTAGCCAAACTACTTATATCGTTACAGTACTTATCTTCCTGTCACAGTTGATTATTTTCTTTCTAAAAACTTAACTTGTATTCGTTTTTTGTAAAATCACTGGATAAGTATTTCAAATAATTTTTCCCGGGGTGATGTTACGTATAACATATCAAGAGGGCAAGAAGGCGAAAGTTAGATCCCATACACACATACTCATGTACGGTTCCTGTATCAAATGTCATTTAATTTTCTACGTTTTATTTACAATATCAATCACAATTTCTCTTGTCTTAATTATCACAAACTGTGAAACACGAAATCCATGCATGCACAGTGCTACATGCATATGAGCACCTGTCAATCGATAACACCACTCGATTTTGTGAATTTAGTCTGGTATTGCGGAATCATTTCCTACGTTATAGAAAAAAAGTATATTTAAACACTGTTGGGAGACTGGAGCTGCTGTGAATTTACCCCACCGATGTATCTGCAGACTATTCAGGACCTGTTCTTATATTAAATAATGATATATCAGGTAACAGAGTATGTCTGAAAATTCTGTATTTGAAATTACCATCCATTACAGAGAATGTAAAGAGTTTTGGTTATTGATCTTGACAAATGACAGATCATACCTTCCTAGTCACAGCATGGGTGGAAGGTGGAAGGACAGGAAGTTCCGGTTCCTACCATCCAGTATTTTTGCCAACTTATGCTTGACAGTATACTATACAGATCGTTAATTTACGGTCATGCCCTTTCAATCTACCTTATGTCTACCTCTTTTGTTCTTACCTATTGAGGATTTTCTGTTTGGTTTCCTGCCTCCAACTATATTGCTTTCTACGGACTTGAGTCGTGACTTTTATAATGATAGTACGCTGATAAAAATGTCTTTGCGCGTTCATTTCGGTGATGAAAATGAATACACTTGCCGGTCAATGGAATGTGTGGATTTAGATTTTTTAAAAATAAGCATTGAGATAGGACTTAAAATTGATACATCATTTTATACATGAAAAAAAAACCCATTAAGATTTACTTATTAAAGAATTGATTAATCATATTTTCCTGTTCAAACATGAAAATTTGAACAAAGATGCTGAATTGCATACATGTATTACTTCAATTTATAGTAATTCAAAAAACCTGTTTCGTGGGCTTCAAGATTTAAGGCCAGTGCTGTTCAACCCAAAGATGTCGACATTTTTAAAGACCTGTATAGGACGTAAAACATATACGATAGATCATATAATCATTGGGATGAACTCCATGAAAAAAAAAAGCAGCCAAGGATTATTAAGATGCTTTGTCACTTGAACTATGGTTTGTGATAAACCGATGTGTAAGTCCTCTTTTTTACATTCTCTCTGATCGGTATCGGTGGCTGCTGAGGAATTCTGAGGGTAGGATCACCATTTTCTTTGGGGGGAGGTTCATATTTCCATGTAAGTATCAAAAACAACATTGCAACACTAAAGGAAAAGTAGGCCGGTAATTGTTGCTTATTAAAGTTTGGTTGGTTGGGGGGGGGGGGGGGGGGGACCTCCAAAAAAAAAATTGACAAGTACACACACACACACACACTCACAATTAAAGTGTGGAACTCATCAGTTGATAGGTCTATTGATTATGACAATTTGTTCAAAACAATAATTAGTGTACCAATTTTTAGTCATCTGGTGGGAAAGATAATTTCGTTTGGACATATTTTTTCCTGGCCATATCAAGTAATGAAGAAACATTTAGATTTCATACTTACAACAGATTTTCATGTTAACTGAGGCTGCATTAGGACCTGACCCAAGGACATATGGTCAAATTCAAGGTTTTTATGTCACACAGCTCCGACGGAAGACCTCTCGTTGCCTTGCAACGAACTTTGCTCTAGTTAGATTTTAATTATTTTACTAGAGGGCGAAGCCCTCTCACGGCCCAAAGGGCCGTGAGAGCGGAGCTCTCCCTATAGGTAACACGTATATACATGTTTAAAAGGAAAATATAGAAAACTAATGAAAAATTAAACCATACCTATGGAACTTGAAAATTTTGGTCCCAATGGCGTCAATTCGAATACTATCACGTGGACATGTATTTCTCCATTTTGAATCTTGTGTACCCAAGTTCACGTCGTACTGAGATGTTAAATAAAATCCGTAAAAGCATGTAAATCTTATTTTCTTAATCATATACATGTATAATCACTCCTAGATTAACACTTTATATTGTACAATATTTCCTACAAATGTATGTTTGTGTATTTGCTAAACACCGACGCTGAATATGACGTCACAATGCACTGTTTACATCAGTTGCATAGCGTTTCCCGCATTCAATGAATAGGCGGATCAAAAATGTCTAAAGTTAGAATACTTTGATTGAGCTCTGTCCTCACACGTTAGGTGCTAATATTTCGGGATATTTTTTGTCCTGTTATGGATCTAAATACTAATGCCAATATTTTTTGCTTCGCGCTCAAACACGGTCACGCCGTAAGACATATTATGATTTAAAGATGGCAGCCATAACTACAGGACTAACCAAAAATATTGCCATGTCAATTAATGAATTGGATAAAAAGATATGATAAACTGAAGGTCATCTGAGGTCATTGAAAATTGCTTCAAATAAATCGACTGATTTTTTTTCTTTCTCTAAAACACATTTTTTTTAAACATCAACCACAACGTTTAAATCTTATGCTCTTAAAAGTGGTTCATTAGTGAAAATATTTTAGTTGGTATGAAGACGAATTCAATTTGGAAACAAAACAGTCTGAATTTTCTCTGTCTCTCTCTCTTCTTTTTTTTTTTTGGGGGGGGGGGGTGCATTCTGAGCATAAATTGCTCAGATAAATGAAGGGGGGGGGGGGGAAATCATATCCAGTATGAATGTATATAGAATTTTTGAAATTTCATATAAAGAATGCATAAAGGTACCAAACCAAACCAAAAAAAACCCACTTAAAATCATATCACCGACCAACCTAAATGTTCTAATCTCATTAAAACTTTAATATACTTTAGAGAATCTTTAACCACAATAATTAAATGTTTGGCTCAACACATGTAGCAATCTGACATCCGATATTGATACCGTAATTGCGCCTTAGTATTTAATAACCTAATTAAGTAGTAATTGAATCAGTGTAATTCATTATAGTAAAACTGTAAACTGCGAAAAATACTAATAGAATTGATATGAATCAACGGATGATGGACACATACTAATTAGATCATTAATGATTCAACTAGATACTCACGTAAAGAAATTACGTATCGCAGATCTACATTATGTACCCCTCTAAACTGCAAATATTGTTTTAGATTCATGTGTAAATTATTTGATTGCTATTGATTCTAACTATTCTAAAGTTTCAATGATATTCTGGAGTAACCTATTAATGTTTTGAAAATGGAAGGGGTGTAACAAGTTGGGCGCATAAACATTTTCATAAAACTATTAAGGAAAGTTGAAGAAAACGAACAGTGATCAATCTCATAACTCCTATAAGGAATACAAAACAAAAGAGTTGGACAAACACGGATCCCTGGACTTACAATAGGTGAGATCAGATGCCTAGGAGGAGTAGCCTGCTTTGTATATCTCTACTTATTATGGTACATGAGGTTAAATGCATCATGGATGAACCAATGAATTGCATTAAATAATTCACAAGACGCAGACAGCTAGTATATACATGTACCAGTAGAGGCATAGCTAGGCCTATACGTGAGCAGTACCACATGTACCTATGTGCCGACAAAATGTTTAGTCCTCGGGTAAATATATTTTTCAATTATTTTTATTATTTACGAATTCTCGGAATATAATACAAAATATTTATTATTACTCTGGCATGATAAAAATTTTGCAGAATTTTTTAGCCCAAAGTTTATTGTTGTTTAATTTGGCTATAGATCTATGTACTTTTAAAATTGTGCAGAGATTCTGTTCGACATGTTGCGACTCCGTCTTTCATTTCTATTTTGAATCTATTTTGAACAGAATACACAGGTCTAGAAATATATAATAACATGCGGTACCACGGCATCTGTCAAACTCTGTCTGCTGTCAACGTAAACAAGGCGTCGAAAATCACGCGCTTATGTCGTTACCTCATATTTGCTAAAAAGACGTCATAATGGCATTCATACAAAATTATTTAATCAAAATAAGGCCCCAACTGTTATGATTTATGCTTTTGTATTTCAAAAATATTACTTTAGTCAAAGTCACAATCAATATGTATCACGACAATCATGACCTAATTACGTTAGTTCGAGTTGCGCAGTGACTTCAAAAACGTCACAATCATATCCCCTTAAGATTTCTGCCAGGACTTTGAAAATCAGCCGATATTCAGGGAGAAATGGTTTTCTGAGGGGCCACTTTGGAGAAGTTTCACTGTATTTGCCATTGAAATGTTTGCTTTCTATCAAACAAAAGGATATGTAACAAGAATGTACGTCAAGCTTAACTTTTAACATTCTTACAATGATAATGAGAGGGGTGTGTGTGTGTGTGTGTGTGTGTGTGTGTGTGTGTGTGTGTGTGTGTGTGTGTGTGTCTCCAACCTTAATCTGACCACGTTTCGAGTAACGTTTGCAGAGAAGCCATGCTGCTTCAAAGAGACTTTTCCTTGTAAAACTCGTGCACGAGTATTTCAAAACTCAGATCCTCGGGTAGACAGGAAGTATTACGCAACCATAGATCCACACTATTTACAACATAACAAGATGACTACGAAAAATCTAACATTAAATTTATCACTAAAACGTACATCTTCCAACAAATAATCTGATATGCAACATGAATGTGCTAAACAAAAACGAGAAGATTCAAGTAGAATTTAAATTTATGTTTCATTTTACAAACGACTTCCTCAATTCATCAAATACATGTATTATTGAAGACCGACTTTTTGTTAGATCAATGATCTTATTTTAAAATTTCAATACTCAATAAAAAAAAATAACCACACAAAGCCACATGTCCCGTCAATTTTATTCCCAGTTTAATGTATTTACCATGGTTTCGCTTTACAAATAAAACATTATCATACATGCATTTCAATGCCCAAGTATTATTTTACAAATAGAAGTATTTGTTTTTTATCAATTATCATCATGACCTCGTGTGATAATCAGCAAGGAAATATCAAAGTTTCAGAATTGGGTTTTAGATTTATTTTAATCATTAACACATTGAATTTCATTAAACATTGCAATATGAGAGACTGGTTTTTCTTAAAATCGATGCAATATTATTAATATTTCTTTAATTTTTTTTTGAATTTTGAAATTCAATTAAATGAAATGTATGCAGAAGAAATATACTTGCCCATGCACATGCAATTTGCATGTTTATGATCTCAGCTGACTAGAAAACTACAGTTGTAAGCCATGATCTGACAGGAAAGACAGAACTCTCTTCGACATGTTATCTAATATTTTCTAAACTTTAGTTTCAAATTAATTTCTATTAAAAAGATGTTTATAAATACCAATTAACTTTTTAAACTTCTGTTTGCCAATCACTATAAATTCCAGCACATGCAACCCATGATAATCACTGACAATACGAAACCTAAATCTCTGAAGTAAATTATGTTTTACATACATTGTCGATTATACGGAAGTACTGTGAAAATTTTAATTCACTAACATCCATGTATAAGATTTAAATTGTACTTTTCAATTGATTCTATCCATTGGTAGTAACTGTCATTGGAGTCAAGATACAGTACTCAGACCTAGTTATCAACTGTAAAATTACAGGTACTCAGCCACTCTCAGCGGTTTACCCCGTCGATGTATAAACGTGGTTCCGCGAAGCCTCGCTATGAAAAACCGCGACGGTGTAATGCGGAAAGGATTAACTTTCAATCACGGGGACACGGTAAATAAGGGATCCGCGCTGACTGTACTGTATATATATAAGACTCTAAAGTGCGATGGTTGCTCCAAAGTGCAATGGTCACGCCAAAGTACGATGGTTTATTAACGTTACAGACGTCAAAGTGCGATGACCACGACAAAGTCTGATGGTGCAGAGTTCAGTAACGTTTGTGACGTCACGTCATTGTGACGTCATTCTTAACGTCTTTCAAAATGAAACCGAAGAAATGCAACACGGACGAAAGCAACAGCAAGGTATACAAGGTTGAGGATGGTGAGAACGGCAAAGTACATTTGTTGTCGAACTATCTTCTTCGCCCAAACATTCTTTAATTCATGATCAGTTATTACTTGCGACGTACGCGTAATAAAATCCTGGGAATATGCTATAATGCAAAACATTCTATACGATTTCACCTTGGAAAATTTTGTGTTTAATAACACGGCAAATAGATGGTAATGAAATAAGTTGAACTTCTTATTTTTTATGCATGGATTTTGCACTGATATTTTAGTGAAACAACACACGGTTGGTACAGTCTGTACCACAACACTGTGTTGTTTACAAACCAATGGATTTTGGCGTGTCAGACCATCACACTTTGGCGTGTCAGACCATCGCACTTTGGTGCATTGGTGCGCATGTGGACCATCGCACTTTGGCGTGTTACACCATCAGGGTTTGGCGTGACGATCGCACTTTGGAGTCCCATCGCACTTTGGAGTCTTACATATATATTCGCATGTAAAAATTTGATCCCTACTGTGGCCACACCCTTACCCCTGGGGGGTCATGATTTGAACAAACTTGAATCTCCACTATGTCAAGAATCTTTCATGTAAATTTCAGCTTTTTTGGCCCCATGGTTCTTGAGAAGAAGATTTTTAAATGACCCCACCCTATTTTTGCATTGTTGTGATTATCTCTCCCTTGAAGGAGGAATGGTCCTTCATTTGAGCAAACTTGAATCCCCTTCACCCAAGGATGATTTATATCAAGTTTGGTTGAAATTGGCCCAGTGGTTCTGGAGAAGTCGAAAGAATGAAAAGTTTACAAACAGATGGACAGAGGACGGACAATGGGTAATCAGAAAAGCTCAGTTGAGCTTTCAGCTCAGGTGAGCTAAAAAGTCTGGAAAACTGATAATTCATGCGATTTTTCTACATCCAAGAGCCATAACTTAGTGAAAAATCAACGAACCAAGATGAAATTCGAACTTGATCTGTAACTGATGGCAAAGCAATGCACCAAATATGAAATAAATATCTGCAATATCGAAGAGAAAAAAGTATGGAAAACTGATTTATCGGACTGACAGACAGACGGAGTCCAAACCTAAAGTCCCCTTTGACTTTGTCGGTAGGGGACTAATAATCAGATGGTTCCTAAATGTCAATAAAAAGATCATAAACAAGAATTCCATCTTTTTATTGGCTAGCATGAAGTATATAAGGCTTTCCTACATAAGAAGTTCATGCGAGGAATTTTTACCAATAAGGCATTCAACTTCGAAGGAAAATTCCATTCTGACACATAAATTGTACCAATGATATTCATCAACAAGAGACTCATGGGCCACATCGCTCACCTGAGTCACTTTGGCCCTTATCTGAAGACTTTCCATATATATTTGCATGTAAAACCTTAGTCCCTATTGTGGCCCCAACCTACCCCTGGAGGCCATGATTTTTACAAACTTGAATCTGCACTATGTCAGAAAGCTTTCATGTAAATGTCAACTTCTTTGACCCATTATGGTTCTTGAGAAGATTTTTAAAGATTTTCTTTATATATTTCTATGCAAAACTTTGATCCCCTATTGTAGCCCCAACCTACCCCCGGAGGCCATGCTTTGAACAAACTTGAACCTGCACTATGTCAGGAAGCTTTCATGTAAATGTCAGCTCCTCTGGCCCAGTGGTTCTTAAAAAGAAGATTTTTAAATGACCCTCCCCTAATTTTGCATTTTTGTGATCATCTCCCCTTTGAAGGGGGCATGGTCCATCATTTGAACAAACTTGAAAGCCCCTCACCCAAGGATGCTTTTGGCCAAGTTTGGTTGAAATTGACCCAGTGGTTCTGGAGAAGAAGTCGAAAATGTGAAAAGTTTACAACGACGCTGCTGACAGAAAACAGACAAATTTTGATCAGAAAAGCTCTCTTGAGTCTTTGGCTCAGGTGAGCTAAAAACAGGCAACCGAGTTTATCATTTGCTAAAACAAACCTGAGATCTCCTACATAATGTGTGGCCCATGAGAGTCTTACTCTAGAGCGTGCAACCATGTGTACAACATTAGTGGATCCGTAAATAGCATCAGCAGTTTCAAAAGCAGCATTACCACGACCTGTAAAATATCAAAGTCTGATTATTGTTAAGGAGATCGATACCCTAATGTTTCAATTCACTCACTAAAATTACCTAATTAAAGGTCATAAGAGACAATATTTGGAATAATTTTGTTATGTCTAAACATAATTTCTTGTTTAATTAAGTATACTGAAGATATTTCTGAATATTTAGATTAACAAATAAAACTTCTACGCTGAATACGGCGGCCTTATATACAAAGCGTCATTTTTTTCTAACCCTACATCATAGTATATGCATGTACAGGAATTGCAGCGAATTCACAATTTATCATTAATTGTAAAATAGATTTATGTTTATTGTGTACTTGGCACTGAGTTTAATCCTTTTAAAAAAAATTACATGAGGTTCGTAAAAAATTAAATAGATAACTTCACGAAAATTAGTTTATACAACACTGACTAAAGCAGATTTTGTTGAAAGGCATGGTTATCTTGAAGAAAAAAAGAGCGCACTCAATATACAAGGTAACGTTGCATGATTTCAGGTATACAGTAACATTTTTCTGTTTATCCCAAACTACTGAAAGTTGAACAAGAGATGTTTGTAAAACATATATGACCCCCATGGTGCAAAATTGAAAAGGATTATACACATGCATCATTAAATTGATAGTAGTATCATCAATTCCAAATATTGAGCAGACAATATCTTCCTATGTGAGGAGTTGATTGACCATTGTGACCTAAAAAGCAATAGGGGTCATCTACTCCTTATGGTGTACCAGCTATAGTGTACCAAGTTTGGTGTCAATCAATTCTTAAAATATAGGAGACAATATATTACTATGTCAAGTTTGACCTTTGACCATGTGACCTCAAAATCAATAGAGGTCATCTTCTCCTGAAGATGTACCAGTGTACCAAGCTTGATGTCTGTCAAGGATGGGGTTCTTAAAATATTGAGCGGACAGAATATTTTTGTGTCCAGTTTGACCCTTGACCAATATCACCTCAAAATCAATAGGGGTCATCTACTCCTTGGGATGTACCAGTGTACCAAGTTTGATGTCTGTCAAGCAAAGGATTCTCGAGATATTGAGCGGACAGTGTTTCCCTATGTCCATAGTAAATTGACCTTTGGACTTGAAAAACAATAGGGGTCCTCTTCTACTAAGCGGACAACATGTGGTCTACCAACCGACTGACATCTGACAATTACCGACCGACAGATGGGGGGGGAGGGGGGGGGGGGTTGATAAAAATTATCACTATAAGCTACACAACTATTGATGTATTCTCTTTAGAGAAGTGGACAGGCAGAGCCAAAATTCTGAATTTAGGCTAACTGTCTGCACACTTTTCTAAAGAGAATACTATCAAGAGTGTGGATGCTTTATTCAACTGATGACCCCGTCAAAGAATATGCCATGTTTTGATATCTCTTGTATATAATGCTACTTTCTTGATTATATAAATGCAATTCAATTACACATTATTGAGGCATACATTTTCATTTTCTCATTAGCGAACATGCACATGACATTTAGACAATTGCGAAGTCATTTTTCTCTGGCTGCCTCCCCCCACTTTGAAAAACAATGCTATGTGCCTGTTTAAATCCTATTTGACATATTGTTTAATTGTTATGAAACAAGCATTCTGATAGTATTGCATGGCAATTAATACATAGTCCCCTATCAGTCGCAAAAATTACTGGACCACAAAAATATTCGAAGTTCATTATGTTATGGTAAAGGGGGAAATTGGGGAACCAGGATAGGAATGGTTGGAAATCAACTACTATTCAGGTGCAAAGACTAGACCAGGAAAAAAGACAAATTAATTTATAATTAGGTTTAGGTCAATGAACTGTGAAATGTAGGTGATCATGATTGAATGATTTAGCTACATGTACATTGTTGTATTACTATGCTAGACAAGTTTTAACTCTATCTACATAAATAAGAAACTTGGATGTAAACTTTAAGCTGGTGTGGATGCGACTCCACTAGTTCTTATCAACTTTGTAGAAGCAATTATGAAACAAAAAATGTTTGCAAAATACAATGCAAATAATTCTTAAATGATAGGAGACAATATATTACTAAGTCCACTTAAACACTTGACCTTTGACCATGTGACCTCAAAATCAATAGGGGTCATCTTCTCCTGAACATGTACCTGAGTGTACCATAAGTTTGATGTTTGTAAAGCAAAGGGTTCTCAAGATATTGAGCGGACAGTGTCTTCCTATGTTCAGAGTAGATTGACCCTTGACCTTTGGCCCTGAAAAACAATAGGGGTCCTCTTTTACTAATTACCAACCTACATATGAAATATCATTACAATCAAGTGAATGGTTCTCAAGATATTGAGCGGACAACATTTGGTCTACCGACCGACAGGTGCATAGCAATAGGCCCCTCTTCTTTGAAGGGGGCATAATACTTTAATATCTGCAAGCACAACAAAAAAGTCAGAAAACAGATAATTCACACTATTTTTCGAAGCCCAGGGGCTGCAACTCAGCGAAATATCACAAAATTCAAACTTTATCTGTAACATGTTATGGCAAAGCAATGAAGCAAATATCAAATGAGTATCTGCAAGCAAAACAAAAAAAGAGTCCGGAATCTGACAATTCACGCTATTTTTCTAAGTCCAACGGCCACAACTTAGCTGAACAAGAGTACCACAAATGGTACAATATACGCCCGTCGGACAGTGAAATTCAACCTGGAAGCATATTGTGCACTCTGAATTAATTGATACAATACACATTCTGAATAGAAAAGCCTTACAGTGGGCCATGGTGCACCAATCCATCTGACATGTGAACTGATTATGTATTTCTCCAAGAGCTAGGTTGTGACAAAATGCCGGTGCAATATCTATCTATGATGATAAAAAGTCCAGGCTAGGAGGTTATAGTTGGCTCGGGCTCCAGCTCAAACTCTAGCTCGAAATCGAAATCATACTCCTAAGAGTACATCGTCAGATTTTAAGGTTCTAAAACATTTCGAGTATGTACTCCTTTGGTACCAATGGCGTCGATTCGAATACTATCGCATGGACATGTATTTCTCCCTTTTGAATCTCGTGTACCCAAGTTCACGTTATTCTGAGATATGTTACATAAAATCCGTAAAAGCATGTAAATCTTATTTTCTTAATCATATATAATCACTCCTTGATTTAAAACGCGAATCATTGTACAATGCAATGTCTCCTATATTTGTGTATTTGCTAAACACCGACGATGAATATGACGTCACAATGCACTGTTTACATCAGTTGCATAACATTTCCCGTGTTCAATGAATAGGCGGATCAAAAATGTCTAAAGTTAGAATATTTTGATTGAGCTCTGTCCTCATACCTTAGGTGATAATATTTCGAGCTATTTTAATGCCCTGTTAGAGATCTAAATACTAATGCCAATATTTTTTTGCTTCGCCCTCAAACACGGTCACGCTGTAAGACATATTAATCATATACATTCTGAATATCTGATGCGGCTACTTGTAGTTTTTTACTTTTTATTACGGTAAAATGCTTATGCCATTTTCTATTTCCGTGTTCACTTACAGAATCAATTCTGAATTATCTGAGACGAACACGAACTCACAATTTGCAATGTTTTCCTTTCTGCACCAGATGCAAAATACGAGACCATCATTGTATTCAAGCCAGGGGCAGTTCTTCTGCTAAAAACACTGATAGAGGGCGAAGCCCTCTCACGGCCCCAAAGGGCCGTGAGAGCAGAGCTCTCTCTATAGGAAACACGTATATACATGGTTTTTTCACTCGAATATTGAGTCCCATTCAAAGGTAATGTTTCTGGTCAAAAAAACTTTGGAGTTTATGCAGTAGGAGTGGAGATTTCTCATTAAATACACCGAGAAATATACCCAGCGCCTACCCTACTTGTATATTGCCGAAGTGTTTGGGTATTTCCAAAGAGTTCTAAACTCCCCAGTTGCTAGTGCTAGCTTGCCAATAACCACTGTCTTCCGTGCAATACTTTTGGCTATCTAGATTTATTTTGATTAAACACAATCAGTCTTTGAATACTTATTGACCTACTTTCTTCGCTTCGAATTCACATCCCCGCGCTACACCGATCACGGTCCCCGCATGTGGCATTGTACACGGTGATGAAGGGATCCATCCCTAAACCTCTAAATGGAAAGCTATTTTCCATTTTAAAAAACATAACAATTAAAAACAAATAATTGTAGAGACCTAGTAGTAAAATAGTCTTTTGAACTTGATAATGCTACATGATTGTTAGTCTGCAGCACTTTCATAAGAAAAAATTATCTGACAGTCACTGAATTTAATTTTCAATTAATTCTTTATATATATATATATATTTTTTGGTAAACAATCTGAATATATAATTATCATAATATATACATATATAGATCTATCTGTGTTTGATTTTTTTTTTTGTTGTTGTTGTTGGTGTTTTTGTTGTTGTTTTTTTAATATTGATATACACTGTATGTCAAAAGATGTCCCTGCAGAAGGAAATTATTGAAGATCATCATATTATTTTTATAAACTAGTTAACTTATTAATTAATTAACCAATCAATCCAGAGCGGGTCTTCACAGTACTTGGCTCTAACAACCGTAAATAGAGATCGGGTTCCTGATAAAAAGCATTGGGTGTGCACTCTGAGTTCCCGCGCATAGTCAGCATGCAGACGACATGTTTATGATGTTGTGACCTATACCGTAAACATTATCAACAGACAAAGAATATATATACATTATGTACTCTGTAGACAATTTGCAGCAATACCACCACAGCACAGTTGGAAATGCATTGCAGCAATATTGCCGCAACACCTTTCTGGCAATGTTGCCGCAACAAACTTTGCAGCAGTACTGCCGCAACTAGCTCCAAAATATGCTTTGCAGAAATATTGCCGCAACACCTTTCTGGCAATATTGCTGCAAAATGCTTTGCGGCAGTACTGCCGCAACTAGCTCCAAAGTATGCTTTGCGGCAATATTGTTGCAACACCTTTCTGGCAGTATTGCCGCAAATCTAATTTACATATGAAAAACGATATCACCGCAATATTGCCGCAATGTATTGCCGGAATGTTGCTGCAATATTACGGCAATAATGCCAGAAGATGTTGCCAGAAGGGCTATATTTCAATAAGGGTAGCCTTCAACAGGGACTCGAGGGAGTTCGTGGTGTTATCCTGAAGAGACTCCCAACCATTAAGTAAGTGATTTACACACTAGTGTATTTTGTAGATTCTTTGACTTCATGCCAGTCATGATCACTGATAATCCGAAATTCCTCCGATTCTTATCCCTTTCACATTTGTGTCTGATGATCTTCACTGCACATAACATATAAAGAAAGCAAGGGTACCAGTCAGAGGTATCTTGAATTATGTAACTCATGTGTCTTTTGTAAAGTAGGACAATGAAATTCGCTAACTAGACGATTTTCATTTTCTACCCGGCACTTGATAACCCGCGATTTGCATCAACTAGATATCTACTCGCTAGACACAGCAATGCTATTTCATTTGTAACACCTCATAGTTTAACCACTTTCATTATGTACAAAGCAGGTCAAACTGAAATAACTTAAGTAACGTCGGCATTATGTTAAAATCAGCTCGATCCGCTCCTTTATTTTTATGTTGTCGCAATATGAGGAGCCGATCAGGAGCTGATTTTGATCCAGGGTTGGGCGGTTAAAACCGCCCCCTGTTTTAACCAGTGGTTTTAACCGTCCCGGTCAATACTCTCCAAGTGATCAATACTGGTCAATAATGGTCAATTGTGATTTAAACTGTCCATTTTCCTATTTTGTACATTTCTTGCAAAGATACAGATAAATTAGGTCTTTTAATTATATGGATCAATTGTTGATTAATATTTTTCATTAGATAATCAAAATTAATGTAATTTCATAGGTTTAATATATTTGGTTTGCTGAAACTCACTAAAATATCTTCAGTACCTAGCTACCAGAGGGTCACAGTTCTATAGCATAGCTTGACAATTGGAGACAGACCTCTTAATACATGTACCTGGGCAGATGAAGTATAAAAGGTAGCTGGACATTACCTGAGCACAGGAAGCAGAGTTGACAGGTGTTAATAAGGATTATGTTTCAATTTATTGCATGGGCTTGGTGAAAATTAACTGATTTTTGCAATTTGTTGAAGATGAAAGTGAACAGAGGTGCGACATCAGCCTGTGTTCACTCTGTATAAATAGAGGTGTAGGAAAAATCTAAATGACTCTTTAAATTAATTCAACTTTCATGGGACTCGTCAAATTTTCATGGGACTCATCAAATTTTTATGGGACTCAAGTTGCTTACAAACCATGATACCGGGACTCGTCTTCAATATTTTCTAGTGACAACCCTGAATCGTGGCCCCCAAGGGTAGGTTTTGGCCACATTATAGAGACAAAAGTTTTACATACGAGTATATGGGAAATCTTTAAATATGGACCAAGATGACTAAGGTGAGCGATGTGGCCCAAGGGCCTCTTGTTTTGTTTTTTTTAACATAAGAAATACTGCTTTTTAGCTCACCCGAGCCGTCATTTAAACGAGCTTTTCAAAGTATTTCCGTTGGAAGTTCATCCAAGTATTGCTGAAATTTATGTATATGTATGTTATTTTATTATCAGTTTATGTGATTTTTACCAAAATGGGAACAACAATGTTGACAAAATTCTACCTAAAAGGTACCCCAAAAATAGAAACTTTCAAAGTTGAAATAATAATGTACCCAAAAGGTACCCCCAAAATTAAAACCTTAAAAAGTTGTACGGGAAAGAAAAAGTACCCGCCTGCAGCTAAAAATATTTTAAAAATCCGGTTCCAAAAAGGGTAGACTTTTGGATACATTCTGGGTACCTTTTGGGTACTTTCTGGGTACTTTTTAGTGTACCCGAAGCATACCCAAAGTGTGTACCCAAAAATATTGTACCCAGAAGGTACCCTAAAAATTGATACTTGGAAGGTTGTAAATAATAAGGTACCCAAAAGGTACCCCTGAAAATTGTAAGTTAGACAGTTGCATGGGAAAGAACAAGGTACCCGCAAAAGTACCCGCCTGCAGCTAGAAATATTTTTAAAGTGCGGTTCCAGAAAGGGTAGACTTTCGGGTAGTCTTTATGTACATTCCAGGTACCTTTTGGGTACATTCCGGGTACTTTTAGGTGTACCCATAAAGTACCCAAAGTGTACCCCAAAAAGGTACCCAAAATGTACCTTTTTCTGTAAGGGGGCCAACAACCTACTCCAGAGGACCATGATTTTTACAAAATTGAATGTGCACTATGATGATCTCATGAAGCTTTCATGAAAATGTAAACTTTTCTGACCCATCACTCGGATTTTTACAAATGTGAATCTGCACTATGTCGGGAAGCTTTCATGTAAACTCCAGCTTTCCTGGCCCAATAGTTTTCCCTATATATTTGTATGTATAACTTTGATCCCTCCTTGTGGCCTCGATCATCCTACCCCCGGGGGCCATGATTTTAACAAACTTAAATCTGCACTATGTCAGGAAGCTTTCGTGTAAATATCAGCTTTTCTGGCCCAGTGGTTCTTGAGAAGAAGATTTTTAAATGACCCCACCCTATTTTTACATTTTGTGATTATCTCCCCTTTGAAAGGAACATGACCCTTCATTTGATCAAACTTGAAAGCCCTTCACCCAAGGATCCTTTTGGCCAAGTTTGGTTGAAACCAGCCCAGTGGTTCTGGAGAAGAAGTCGAAAATGTAAATAATTTACAGACGGACAACAGGCGATCAGAAAAGCTCACTTGAGCTTTCAGCTCATATGAGCTAATAACTCTGTTTACATCCATCGCTTGTGTCATTAACAAATTTGTTTTGGCATTCTTGACAAGTACAGTAGTAAATATGAAATTGTAATTTGAATATTTCTTAGGAATTTTAAGTCTATGCATGGAAACCAAGATAAAGAGGCCCACAGGCCTTATCGGTCACCTGAATACTAGTGAAAAAGTATCACTACTTCCATGGGCTATGAAATCTAGAAAAAATTTCCTGTTCTGAATATCTAAGCTAAATTCTAATGTTCAGCAACAGTATAAAACAAGATGTGTTCTTAAAACTTCACTGCCTTCAAATTAAGTGCATACACTGATGAAAGGCTTTAAATAATAGGTGTATTAACATTAAAACATCAAAACATATCACTAATTTGGACTCATCCTTAAGTCATAACCCTGGGTTTTGATTGAAATTCATCATTTTTTGTATATCCTTTTCAGCTATTTAAGTATGCATTTAGATTTTATACAGTATCAGCAAACTTGCACACATATATATATATACTACGCACTAAGTTTGGCCCCACCCTGGGTCTGAACCCTTACTCTGGGGATCATCAACTTTACAATGTTGGTAAAAGACTACCTGCTCTATCCATTTAGTATCAACAGCACTAAAGAAGATGTTATTTAAGTGTTTTACACATAAACACTATATATTTAAGTGTATTACACATAAACACTATATAACAAGTTTGGCCCCACCCTGGGGTCAGAACCCCTACCCCGGGGATCATGAAATTTACAATTTTGGTAGAGCCCTTCCTGCTCTCCATCACCATGCATTTAGTTTTTCTTAAACGTGTGTGGTTCTTGAGAAGGATTTTGAAAATGGTCAATTTTGAGCAGTTTTTGCCCCACTCCTAAGGCCCCAGGGGTGCAGGAATCCTAAAATTTACAATTTATGTTCCCCTTGTTCCAAAGATGCTTCATACCAAATATGAAAAGAATTGGAATGATAGTTATCAAGAAGAAGTTAAAAATATCTATTATTCACACATTAAATAACTGACCATTTTGGTCCCACCCTGACACCAAAACCTCTACCCCTGGGATCATCAAATTTACAATTTTGGTAAAGGACTACCTGCTCTTTCTAAATATCTATTTAGTTTCAATACAGTACCAACAGCACTAAAGAAGATGTTATTTAAGTGTTTTACACATAAACTCTATATACCAAGTTTGGACCCGCCCTGGGGTCAGAACCCCTACCCTGCGGATCATGAAATTTACAATTTAGGTAGAGGCCTTCCTCCTCTACATCACCATGCATTTAGTTTTTCTTACTCATGTCCGGTTCTTGAGAAGAAGATTTTTGAAAATTGGTCAATTTTGGGCATTTTTTGCCCCTGCCACCCTTAAGGCCCAGGGGTGCTGGAGACCTGAAATTTACAAGTTATGTCCCCCTTGTCCCAATGATACTTCATACCAAATTTGAAAAGAATTGAACTGGTAGTTATTAAGAAGAAGTTAAAAATGTTCAATTGTTAACGCACGACGACGGACGACAACCAATTGAAATAGGTCACCTGAGTAAACTCACGTGACCTAAAAATTAACTTATCTTTTGATAATTATCATTAACAGTCATGGGTTTGTTCTTTATTAATTACCCCTTATATCCATATGATAGAATGGTGTCATGATATGGTGTTTTATACTCACTGCATAATTCATCCAATATGTTCATATCTGTTTATTACATTTTGTACAGAATTTGGAAGGGTTACTTGGATTAGCCAAGTGTCAATTAACACCCTTGACAGCACAGGTAAACCATATAAAATAGAGAGGCCACTTGTGTTTTTCACACCTCTGGTTGATAATTTCCCACCTGGCTGGTTGGTCAGTCATTTTTCACACCTGGCCAATCTTGATCACCCTCTGGCCAAAATTTTCTCACTTCAAAAAGTGGCCTGTATTGTAAGGGTAAATTACGCATGCGTAACCCGGACGCAGTTTACCCAAGATTGAGCGGAGGTATAAATGTCTAGGTGTTGCGTGATTGGCTAATATCAAGAGTGAAATTATTTGGAATTGAAAAAAATATTATAGAGGTTCAAATTAATTGTCAGGATGAAAAATTATCGCACAAAATCGAGAAATGACTGAGGAAAATACCATGGTAGGGGTGTGCTTAAAATGAAGTGTGTAATTTACTGCAGTTTGCTATGTGTTGTAAAAAAGTACAAATATGGCCTATAAAAGGCACGGGACCCTATATATTTTTTGTCATTTTTTATCAACACTTGGAATGAACTTTGAAATGTTTGCGGTCATTTGTTTAAAATCGATATAGTTAATTAGTGAGAGGGCCAAAGGTTAGCATTGAGGTCTATGGGAAATGAATTGGTACTCTTTTCCCTATAAGGAGGTACTCTACATCATCATAATGGCTGACTTCCTTTTAAAACATATGGATGAAAATATTCATATCAGGGATATATGTCTATTCATTTAAAAACACATCGCCTAGCTGAGTAGCTCAGTAGGTTAGCTCGTCGACTGCTGAACTGTAGTTTGCGGGTTCGAGTCCAGCAGGGGTTTTAGATTTTTCCAGATTGCTTTCTACTAAAACTGCATTTTTTGACTTTAAAAAAAAGTTAATTTAAGATGGGTCCTTAGTCCTGGATTTTTGGGGTTGAGGTAGCATTTTTTTGTTTGGAATCAATAAACTAACATTTAGAGTAATTCAAAAAGGCAAAACAGTTAAGGATTTCCATATTAATTTTCATTACATACACCACTAAAGTCATGTACCCCGATGTAGATTTTTATGAAATTCATTGGAAACAGTTATTTGTTTTTATTTTAAGATAAAAACAACAAAATATTTTTTGAATTGCATTTATTTATTGGGAAACATGTCAATAACTAAAACATGTCATTTTCAATATGTTCATCAAGTTTTAGAATAATATGTGCAAAATTATTGAATTAGCGTTATTCTCCAAAATGTTAAAAAACAAACAAATGTGGACGCACTTTCCTTATAGCATGGTTTACATATCATTTTTTCTGTTTATATTAGTAGAGTTACATCTGTTATAGTTATTCATGGGAAAAAATCCATACCTTTCCTTAATGAATTTCAAATCTATAGCTTCCAGATTATGTATACCCCAATCAAAAACTGAAGTATGGCACCATACAGCTGAGCAATCTAATTAAAATTAGATCTTCCATCCGTTCCCCAGTTTTCGATACGTTGCGACGTATCGAAAACTGGGGAGCGGATGGAAGATCTAATTTTAATTAGATTGACAGCTGAGCTATTTAAAATCACTCGGGATTAAAATTATATGTAATTTCATGAAAAGACACAGATAATGATTCCTTATCACCTTGGTAAAATATTTGTCAAAAATAAAGGAAATCTATCGCATTATGGACTTGATAAATAAATTTAATGAGAACAGAGTTATTGTCCTTGTATTCAATATTTTGAAACATATTATTGACTATTCAAAAATAACTAAGACTTTTGAAATATTTTATGGCTAACAAGATTTTTTACAATAATTATTGAAAAAGATTCCAATAAAATTTATGTTCCTATCATTGAATCATTGACTTTGCAAAATCCTATGACGTCACAGGAGTGTGGAACTACGTTAAAGGACATAACACATGTTTCTAAACTTTTTCATTTTTTCAGCAAAATTAACTCTTTTTATGCCTAAAACTACTTTAAATGTGTTTTAAATGAAATATTTTGCGTAGTTTTCGAGTTTGAAAGTGATGAAATTCAAACCTTGCGATATGCATATTTTCTTTCGCTAGTTTACGCACCATTTTGTGTGACGTCATATGCGCCCTCGGGTTTGAAAACATCTATTAGCCATTTCATAAACAGATTAGATTTAATTGACAAAAAACCAATTGTCACGTTAACGGCTTGTAAATAATAATGCATTAAGATGTTTTGTGCCGTGCTCGGGTGTACTAGTTGTCGGTAGAAAGGGTTTAGACTGAGTATTTTTCAATTTTTCGAAGGAAGGTACGAGAAAAAAGACGTGGATAATTTTTTTTGTTGGAGCAAGAGCTTTACCTTAAAAAACACACCCAGTCACCTTTTCAAACATCGCTTGGACAGAGACCCTGATAAACTGCGAGAAAATGGATATATCGAAGCTATAAGCACTGGTAGGCCTATAGCATACATTCTGTTTTGCTCTTCAAATTCAATACACACTCGGATCAACTGACCTTCACCTTGTAACAACATATATGTATCGACGATACAATGTAACTTCTACCAACTGGTAGATTTACAACAACAAAAAATAAAGATACAAAATAATTGAACTTTTAATTATACAAATAATAGAATATTGTATTTCCTAACTTTAAATTGAATTATAAAATTATTTCTTTATTGAACTCGTAGCATCTTGAGTGCGTCAGTAGGCTATAACGCCGTGCTCCCACTTCGTACTTCCTAAAGACGTGCAGATCACAATTCAAAAATAGTAATAAGATTGCTTTATCAAAATAAAATAATGTGATTACCACTTTAAATTTGAATATTTTTATTGATTTGTGTGTGTGTTGTCTTTTTCTTTCTTTCCGAAATGAACGCGTGACAATAGCTTGGCATAGGGCCTAGTTGTCAACAATTTAACGTATCATAATTTGTCTAATCCAAAAATAAATAATGATTGCACTGTTTATTTTAGAAAAACAGCGCCAATTACAGATGTATAAAGGAATAACATCCCCAAACAGTTTGTAGACAGCGACCCATATAAACATTATTAACTCACAATTTTGCCGATTTCATACACGCTTTACTCGCTATATTTGGGTATTTACATCGTTATATGTGTGCACTGGTGGCGAACACATATAAAACTCGGACAATTTATCAACATCGATTTAAATGTTGCCCATGGTAAATTAATTAGGCCCCTAAAAGTTGAGTTTTTAATAATATCTCGCAGTACTTTCACAATCCGAAGGGCGCATGTGACGTCACTGTACCACGTGACTACCTACCTAATTAACCTGACTTTTTGAAATCGGGGCTTAGATTTAAGTCTGTATTGTGGTTAATTATCGCAAAATTTCGGCGAACGAACTATTAGAATTAATTACTATAAGCATAAAGAAGACAAAATGCATGTAATATTGTATACTTTGAAAACATGAGATATGTCCTTTAAAAGTTTTTAATTTGAAGTATCACTGTACACATTCTCCACTTTTCATCCATATCAAATTTCTCTGGTGTAGCATACCTCCTTAACAAATGTTCTTTAAAGTGGTTGGTGACCGGTTTTCAGGGGTGGTCGGTTTGGTAAGAATTTCTTTGAAAGGAAATGTTAAGATTTCTGCAGGGAAAATCGGCCGATATTCAGGAAGAACCGGTTTTCTGAGGGGCCGGTTTGGAGAAGTTTCACTGTATATAAGATATCTCATATTATAATAATAATAAAGAAAACTATAAGATATCTCATATCTTTTATAACATATCTTATATAGGATATAAGATATCTCATAAACTTTAGAAACAAGAGATGTTTGTAAAACACATATGCCCCCCATGGTGCAAAATTGAATAGGGTTATACACTAGTGATGGGCAATCGGGAATAATAAATTAATCAATGATCGAATTAATCGGATGCATCTTTTCGATTGATTAATCGAAAAATAATCGAATTTTATTCATTTCAAATTTATGGCATAAATATATTAATTTATTTTATTTTTTACCCTAAATATTAAGTTAATTAGAATAAAATCATTAGATTGATTGATTGTATCTTGTTTAACATCTCTCTTGAGAATTTTTCACTTATGGAGACGTCTAAAATCATAAGAATTTTGAAGCTAATAATCCGATACTTTTGATTTGGTTTTCCTGGAATAGGGATAGATCTCTAAACTTTTGTTGTTCTTCTCGTGGGATCCGGGTTAGAATAGAGCCTCATTACCCCTAGTTTGTTGTAAGAGGCAAAATCCAAGGTCCTGTGTCACAGCAGGTGTGGCATGATAAAGATCCCTCCCTGCTCAAAGACTGTAAGCACCGAGCATAGGCCTAAATTTCGCAGCCCTTCACTGGCAATGGTGATGACTCCATATTAGTGAAATATTCTCGAGTGTCCTGATATTCAAATTCAATCTTATCGGATGATTCAGCTTCATCAGCCATTTTTGATTTTAGTTAAGTCGCGGCAGGAATATTCATATTATTTTTAAAAATACTGATGTCAGCGATTTTCAGTTTTCAAAATGACAATCGATTATTCAAATCGTTTCAGTTATATCAACCGACAATTGAAAGTCGGCGATAATCGGTACATCACTATTATACACACACATCATTTAATTGATAGTAGTACTATCATCAATTCAAAATATTTAGCAGACAATATCTTTCTATGTCAAGAGTGGATTAACCATGTGACCTAAAAATCAATAATGGTCATGCATCTACTCCTTACTCTGTACCAAGTTTGGTGTCAAGCAAATATTTCTTTAAATATAGGAGACAATATATTACAATATCCAGTTCAACCATTGACATTTGACCATGTGACCTCAAAATCAATAGGGGTCATCTGCTCCTGAAGATGTACCAGTGTACCTAGTTTGATGTCTATCAAGCAAATGGTTCTCAAGATACTGAGCGGACAGTATATGCCAATGTCCAGTTTGACCCTTGACCTTTGACCATGTGACCTCAAAATCAATAGGGATCATCTTCTCCTGAAGATATACCAGTGTACCAAGTTTGATGTCTGTCAAGCAAAGGGTTCTCAAGATATTGAATGGACAGTATATTCCTATGTCCAGTTTGACCTTTGACCTTTGACCATGTGACCTCAAAATCAGTAGGAGTGATCTTCTCCTGAAGATGTACCAGTGCACCAAGTTTGATGTCTGTCAAGCAAAGGGTTCTCAAGACATTGAGCGGACAGTATATTCCAATGTCCAGTTTGACCCTTGACCTTTGACCATGTGACCTCAAAATCAATAGGGATTATCTTCTCCTGATGATGTACCAGTGTACCAAGTTTGATGTCTGTCAAGCAAAGGGTTCTCAAGATATTGAGTGGACAGTGTATTCCTATGCCAAGTTTGACCCTTAACCTTTGACCATGTGACCTCAAAATCAATAGGGGTCATCTTCTAAAGATATACCAGTGTACCAAGTTTGATGTCTGTCAAGGAAAGGGTTTGCTAAACATTAAGTGGTCAGTATACTCCTGTGTCCAGTTTGACCCTTGACTTTTGACCATGTGACCTCGAAATCGATAGGGGTCATCTACAGTACACGACACGAGTTTTATACACCCCACCGTGGAAAGACCACGGTGGAAAATCCACGGAGATACACCATGTCCTCTGTGTTCCATGGTGTATGTTATTTGCGAATACACAGAGCTTCTAGAAGCTTTGTTCTGGCCACAGGCACCTTGCGGGAGATGTGAAAATGTGCCTCAGGTCAAATAATCATGATAAGGGCGGAATTTTTCAGCATTTTGAGCCAATTCCAACAATACCAAACACTATACTATATTATGTTTTTGAGAAAACCTGGTTTTAAAATGTTTTCTTTTAGTCTTCTTTCTTCATCAAAATATTCTTAAATTCTATGTTTAAATAATGTGTACTTGCAGGCAATTCCTGTTTTGAATGCGAATTAGTATATTCAGTAAATGAAAAGCATACATGTACAACATGTAGTAGGGATATTTAATAATAACGGATGTGCTCTCTCTCTCTCTCTCTCTCTCTGACAAATGCGCTGTTTAACATAATTACTTCCATCATATTGTGTTAATATGCATCTTGACAAATATAACTTGATCCAATATAGAAATTAGAGCATTATCGATGATTAACAAATTGGAATTAATTTATTACATAATTAATAGAAGCAAAAATACAAACCATTGAATGATTTATTTTTAAAATCCCGAGTTAATTACATTTGACCGAGACTTATGTTCACTGTACTTTGATAGAGCTTGGTTTTCATTAAAAAAAATGTTCATCGGGATAATGCAATGATTTTTATTCCTATGGTCTTTGTCACAGTATAACTAAATTACGGTTAGCTAGTTTGGGTTTTGACTTCTTATGAAAAGTGTGAAATATATTGGGTCGGCACGATATCGATCACGGGTATCTTGCGCCGACCCATTATATTTCACACTTTCTGCAAGAAGCCAAGCACTTCTGTTGATTTCAAATACACGGATTAGCTGACCCCCATTGTTCTACTGAGGCGAAAACCCCTTCGAATTTGCATGGAATGTACAAGTTATACACAGGTCATTGTTATAGTCATACATCATAGTACCCCTAACCCAACAAACATTTTTTTTATTTTAAATAAGTTATTGAAAAAATGAAGTATGACCAAACTGCAGATTGAACTTTATAGAGCCCCGTGCTAACATTTATACTTATATTTTTCAATGTATCAGAAGGGGTATGTTGCCGGTTGAAACCTGCCGGTTAAGTTGTGTAAAATTCTTGAAAAACAATAAGATAACAACAAAAATGGTGCTTAAATTGTCCGATTACAAAAACCTTATATTGTGTGTGGGTGTGGGAGGAGGGGGGCGGGGGGTAGTAGTCTGAAACTGTCTCAATTCCCCCTTCCGACTTCAATTTCTTAAATCGTGCAGTGGGTAGGTCGCTACAAGCTACAAGGCTAAATCCTTAATTTCAAATTACACCCTCTTCGATTCTACGTGCTTGTAATCAATATTTAAGGATGTAAATCCTCGGTGTCGAATGCAACTAGTTCATGAAAAAAAGACTAATATCAATATAAACAGAAATGACTTAACGATTATTTGCTTTTATTCATATACGCTATCGAATATTAAAATCTTTAATTGCTATATGAAATCATTTCAAAATTTAGATGCATTAGATAATGAAAGCAACAGAGAGAGAGAGAGAGAGAGAGAGAGAAAGAGAGAGAGAAAGCATTGGTAATCATTGATTATAATATTCATGAATGTATGCAGATACGGGAAGTTTAATACGTTCAGTATAAATCTTGAAAGTACAATTTCTTTCTGATTAATTATTCATCCCCTTTCATTCAGATATTTTTTTATTTCCCATATTGTTTTCTTTACATGTTAAATTTTTCGGCTGGTCCGGGTGAGTCCCCCCCCCCCTTTTTTTTTTTTATAAAACGATGTTACGTGCTTAGCTGTCTATCTTCCTCTCAGTCAAAATTAAAATAAATACATGCTATATATACTATAACATCATTGGATTTACTGGATAATTCTTCGATTTCACCTTCATAATACATGTTAATGCAAGCGAACTATCTATAGGCATCTTTTGTCCACCTTCGCTAGCCAAGATGGCCCAGTTGACCCAAAACCCATTGCTAGCGGAGATGAGATGAATTTTACCCCCATAACTAACCAAAACCTAGTACGTTTGTTTTACAACTTTCATTCAGAAGACGCGCAACTTTGTGAGTCACTGAATAAACGAGAAAATGTCTGCATTTTTATTTCAATCGTTGTCAACTGTATACTTTGTGATATTTCAAGACTACATGTACTCAATTCAATTTATTGGATCTCATCACCATTATGCAATGGTAATCAAAATAAGACAAAAAGCTGTTATATATACATTTAGTAAATAAATACATGCGTGTAATAAAGTATTTATCAAGTTAGAGAGAAAAAAACCTTGTAAATTATTAATGTCAAGTATGGGCATTCTAGGTAGGGGAGCACATTTTATTTTATTATTTTCTTAATGAAAGTACGAAGTTTTCTAAAGGTTTGTTTAAAAGTAAAGATATTTTTAATTTATATTTGTTTAGGTGATAAAAATTTGATTCTTTGCTCACATTGCATCACAGTTGAGTACATAATGAAATTCATCTCCAATGTAAACATGTATATAGCAGACCTTAATCACCTATTCCTAATTACAATGAAAACCTTACGTTAAAAATAAACCACTGCTTATAGTACATATTTCTTTGAACTGCTATTTATCAAATTGAAATTACTGGCATGTGATTGTCATTGTTCATGACCCTTCTTCTATTTGGTGAAATTGTGCTGCACGTGCCATGAAACAATGTACCGATGAGTGGTGGGAATAACACAGGTGTTTATATGCAGGATGTCGAGAATTTGGGCGTTTCATAAAAAGGTGTGAACGTCTGCAGGGAAGTCTACATACGGATATGTACCAAAAACACCAACTTATCATTAAACAACAATTACAAGAATTGAATGATTGATAGCTAATTTCTAAATAATTAATGTGGGGGGGGGGGGGGGGGGGGGGGGGGGGCTGGCCAAGCGAAAAGGTTTTTTGGGTGAATAATTTCGGAAATTATTTCTTTGTTTTATCACACAGAGGTACATGGTGGCATCGACGGAGGTACAGGTGACATCCACGGAGATGCGCGGTGGCATCCACGAAGATCCTTCGAGGACTTCAATGTCTAGCTCGCGCAGAAAAAATAGGACTTCAAAGGTGCCGACAATTTTAAAGGTCCACCGTGTTTGGGGCAAATTTGTTCCACCGCGTTGCGTGGAACACGCATAAAACTCATGTCGTGTACTTCGTAGGATGTACCAGTATACCAAGTTTGATGTCTGTCAAGCAAAGGGTTCTCAAGTGGACAGTATATTCCTTATGTCCAGAGTAGATTGACCCTTGACCTTTTGGCCTGAAAAACAATAGGGGTCCTCTTGTTCTCATAACCAACCTACATATGAAATATTATTATCAACAAGTGAATGGTTCTCAAGATATTGAGCAGACAACATGTGGTCTACCGACCGACATAACAACCGACAGGTGCAAACCAATATGCCCCTCTTCTTTGAAGGGGGGCATAAATATCTTACAACTTCTATAAAATTCATGAGGCAACATTAAAGAGGAATAAATGTAAAATCAGTGTGCCATTAGGGTGGTGGTATGTATTAACAGCATTGTGTTGCTAAGGCCAAAAAAAAAAATATATGTTGGTTTCCACTTTCCCGACCAACCCTAAAAATTTCTGCAGACCCAACACATTTTTTTCTATTCTCACAGATTTTGCAAATGTCATTACTACAACAAGAGTATATCATTGAATTATTTATTATGCACTATTACTAGACAGATTTCAAAACAAAGAAACAGCTTTTGTTTACAGTATAGTGGACGAAACGTTTTGATTCATCATATAACTTTTATTTGATTACTAGATAATCACTATATTTTATGAATAGTAGAATACTAAATCATTGAAAAAATAATTCAACCTATAAACTAAAAAAAAAACAAAAAAACACACAAACAAAACACCTACCTACCGACAATTAAAAATGTTGAGATGAAAGTGGAAACCAACATTTTTTTTTTTTTTTTTGGCCTAAAATGTTGCCACTCGTGTGTTTGCAAAATAAATTCACATCAGATGCCATCCAGAAATACCAAGCTTTTTTGTTTCTTTGCTTTGTATCGTGCTTGACTTCAAATAAGTTATACAAAACAAACTCAGAATTGCACATCAATGCGCACACATACGCATGCACACACATACACACACATGCATGTACACACTCATATATGCTAGTACGTAAACGCACATACATGCACACACAGTCACTCAAATACACAGACACACACAAACAAATGCAGGTACATGTACACACACAAACACCATTTTTGTAAAACAAAAGAAAAGTTGGGGTTTAGGACAGGGGGCTTGCATGGCAACCATTCATGCTTGGGTATAAGACCTAAAAATTGACAACCATTCGTGTCCACCATTATGGCACATTCGGTCACCCGGCAACAAAACGTGCGGCACGAATGGTTATCCGTAATCAAACATGCTGCATGTATCATTGCCGGGTGACCCAACGTGCCAAAGTGACCAAATGTGCCATATTTAACAGTGCATGTATGTGGCTTTATTGCATCGAAATTATCTTGTTCATAATTTGGTTTGATATTTTCATGATGAATCTGTTACAAAATTGATATTCACGGGGGAAAAAACTACTGCTACAATCTGTCTCCAGCATGACCTTTAATTATAACACAAATTGTATGAGATTTAAAAATATGATGATAGGACAATTTGTAACATATATGAAAGGAAAGAGAATGAGCACCAAGACAGCTTTACCACATCATCATGTGTGACATCTGGAGTTTGAATGCACTTCAACATATCTAAATGCAATTATTATTGTAATCTAACATGTGTATATAACAATATGTTGCACAATAAAGCATGCATTGGAATCAGAAGAAGAGGTACTGTGAGCAATGCTCACTAAGAATACCCCCCGCTTACCCCAATCTCCCAAAGGGTGTTGTTAATAGGTATAAATTACCTCTTTCCTGATTGTTAAAATATGGTATGCCTTTGTAGAATAAAATGGAAGATATAGTCCGAACACAAATCCATGGTATAAACCTATAATTTTGACCTTGAGATCAAAGGTCAAGGTCATAAAGAGGTCATGAATGTACATGACATATAGTATCATGGTGATACACCCATGTCTTATGGTATGACTATGTGAAAACCCTATAATCAATTCTGACCTTGAGGTCAAAGTTCAAGGTCATATAGAGGTCATGAAGGTACCTGACACATCGTCTCATGGTGATACACTCATGTGTCAAATATGGTATGCCTATGTCAATGAACAAAGAAGTCATGGCCCTGACACGAATCCATTGTAAAAACATTTAATTTTGACCTTGAGGTCAAGGTCATATGGAGGTCATGAAGGTACCCGACACATCGTCTCATGGTGATCCACCTGTGTGCCAAATATGGTATGCCTATGTCAAAGAACAAAGAAGTTATGGCCCGGACACGAATCCATTGTAAAAAAAACTTTAATTTTGACCTTGAGGTCAAGGGTCAAGGTCATATATAGGTCATGAAGGTACTTGACACATCGTCTCATGGTGATCCATCTGTGTGCCAAATATGGTATGCCTATGTCAAAGAACAAAGAAGTTATGGCCCGGACACGAGTCTGGACAGACAGACGGACAGTGATTCCTATATACCCCCCTGAACTTCGTTCGGGGGTTATAATAATCAATATACGTAAGATATGCTAGCTTACATGAAGATTTAATTTTGCATAATTTGACAAGATAAGAAACATAAAAGAATAAGTTCTCATGATATTTGTTATTAAATATGCTTTTCAGTAAATACTGTGTATTCATCAATTGTAAAAATAAAGCCTCATGTAAAAGTTCCAGCTCTAGACCATAACTTAAACTGTTAAGTGAAGAGCCACAAAAATTGAATTACTCCACCAACATAAATGATTTCACAGATGTATATGAATCTTGTATGATTGCCATGCAGTTTCAAATTGTTTTCTGTATCATTTTTGCATACTAAGATTTGCTTTCAAATCAAATATTGGAAGTACATTTTTATCCTTCTTAACTTTGAAAAAACTTCTCTCAAATGCACATATGACTGCATGTATACAATTCATAAATGGAACATGATTAATCAAGGTAAAGGCTGGAAGTAACAGATTCCACTACCCTAAAATATCCTCAAGTTGACATTAAGCACTTTGAGCCTACAGAAATTCAGCAGAAATGTTGACAAATTATAGCAATTGATCAATAATTCAACATCTGTGTATAGGGTAAATATGACACTTCTTCCCCCTTTTTATATACGGTATTATGTTACTGGATAAACAAACAGGTAATATTCAGAGAGTGGCTAATGTTTGATGTTACACATCTGAAGAGATCGATCAGTATGTTAATAAAAAAAATCGATTCAAGAACAGAAATGGCTGGGTTGCTTTAAAATATGTTATCTATCATAGAGACAGCAGTACAAAACATACTGGAAATGACATAAAAAATTAAGATCCTATGATCTGCTCATCTACTATCGCTACACATAGGTGTAGCGATAGTAGATGAGTGGATCATAGCTAGGATCTAATTTTAATTAGATTGCTACAAGTATCTTAAATAGTTCCAAATTTATGGCCAAGGTTATAGGGTTGTGGAGATTTACATTAATTTTTATTTTTAACAATGAAGCTGTTAAATAGCAGAAATTGTTAGAATGAAAGAAGTGAGAAAAACTTATTCAGATATATGAGTAAAACTTATCCTAAACCTTTTCCCCCCATCATGTGAGCTTTTCAAGGGTTCTATGAATTAAGATTCATGGCCTTCAAAAATGTGTTTCCAAAATAAATGTTACTAGATGCCATATCATTTGATTTATACACTCATTAAACAAAAAATAATTATCTATCTATCTTATATTCACTCATAATGCTAATTAAGTGTCCAAAAAAAGAGAAATTAATAACCATGCATGCAGAAGAGCAAAGACATCTAAACTACTGAACATTCCATTTTAAATTTTGTCATTAATTAAACCATATCAGACCTCAAAACTAATTCATACATAAAATTTGTAATTACATGCAGGAAGATTTTGATTTTTTCATCAAAAATTTTCATTGGAGCTCGATATATCATGATGATCGATGGTTTAATTTCATCAGTAAATATCTAAACCAGGAATTTATATCATGATAATTAAGAAATCCACATTCTTTTAATAAGTTACACTCCACATAATATTGAACTTCAGGGGTCAAAATTAAATGTTCAATACATCCAAAGTTCAATATAGCCAAAAAAAGCTGTGATTAACATTGATCATAATTTGTTGTACACAATAATTTGTGTTCAAATTCTCTCATGTTATTGAAATAGAATATTATATTTGTGAATTTGATTATATAATTTCATGAAATCAGAGTGGATCTGAAGCAATATAAACCTGTCAAATGAGCAGAAAATGTTGATTTGTGAATGATCGTCTTCCAGACAGTAATTCTTGTTTGTAATCTCCGATATGTGCATTGACCAGGTCACCAGTTTTTAAAATAATGCGGAAGAGAAGGCAGTGCACAAGTGTCAGATTTGTAAACAATTCAACATATGCCAATTTCAAAGAAAATTCATTATAAATATTTCATATGAGTGGTACATTTGCGAAATTATTACTTTCTTACACTTATAGCACTTAAAGTCAATCATGAAACGATGTAATATTTTAAAACCAGGAAAATGTGTAGTTACTCAAATCGGTCTCAACAACTCGATTATGTTCGGCAATAATCGTTCCCGTGTCCGAGTATGTGACGATTGCTCCGAGGCTATGGCGGTTTATACAAAACTCTCATTGTAGGTATGCTCTCAAGAAATATTCCCTTGTTTATTTTGCTGAATTTTTCATCAGATCTTAAGGGTTATATTAGTTATACAAATAGGTGTAAGTAATTGGTACATACAGTTAATTCTCGAATTATCGCCACTCAATTCGCCATTTTCATTATAACGCCGCATTTTCCTAAGAACGTTTTTCCTATTACTTAAAATTCTCATTAAAACGCCAAATTCGCTATCGCAATTTGCCAGAGTACTTTAATTACAGAAGTCAATATCAAAGTGTAAACAATCTCGATAAACCACAATGGGTGCACGTGATCAGTGATGCGGGAAATTGGTCATTATCAATCTCCGGCGTACACCTGGGTGGAAGGAACCCCATATATTAATATAAGATAATTTCTTAATATGAATTGTAGTCTAAATGTTTTGACCTCATCGAAAAATATTTCAGTTTAGCTATGGCTTGGCCATGAAAGAAGATTTCTTTTGAATTTCTAAGAAAATAAGCAAATTATTACATACCACGGAAACCATCAGAAATGTACACAACAGGAAATCTTCAATAACTCTACTGTTTTATGGGAAAAGTCCATAAAAAAGAGGACAAATGGCGATATTTTGGCTGCAAAGGGTGAAATACTCATTGATCTTCGTCCAGTTAATGAAGGCTCACCTACCAGGAAACAGCCATGCGGTGTGTTAAATACCGACACTGGACAAGGTTTTTAATAACTTGAAACATACTGTGTATATGTGTCTCGCATGAGTATTGTTCTAAAATGAAGCCTTATTATTGATAAAAGTATTTTAATCATACTAGAAAATTTGGAAAAATAATTACGAGATATTTTTTCATTAGGTTTATACGTAAAGGAAAGATAACTCTTACATATACAAGAAAAGTAACTTTTTCTCCCCAAGATGGTGGAAATTCAATTCATCACCAAATTCGTTACACCGTTATCAATTCAAAAGGTGGCGGTTTATCCAGAGTTGACTGTACTTAGATAGTTAGATAGATACCACCAGTTACAGCTTGCATTGCTTTAAAAAGGTCAGTCAGTTTGCTGTTTTTGTTTAGAACACTTAGTGTCAACAAGAGGCCCATGGGCCACACCGCTCACCTGAGTCACCTTGGCTCATACTTAAAGATTTTTCCTATATATTCGCATGTAAAACTTTGATCCCTATTGTGACCCCAACCTACTCCCAAGGGCCATGATTTTTTCAAAATTGAATCTGGACTAGATCAGGAAGCTTTCATGTGTATGTAAACTTTTCTGGCCAAGTCATTCTTCAGAGGAAGATTTTCAATGACTTTCCCTATATTTCTATATAAAAATTGATCCCCTATTGTCGCCTCATCTTACCCCCGGGGGCCATGATTTTAACAAACTTGAATCTGCACTATGTCAGAAGGCTTTCATGTAAATTTCCACTTTCATAGCCAAGTAGTTTTTGAGAAGAAGATTTTTAAAGATTTTCCCTATATATTTGTATGCAAAACTTTGATCCCCTATTGTGGCCCCATCCTACCCCCGGGGGCCATGATTTTAACAAACTTAAATCTGAAATATGTCAGAAAGCTTTCATATAAATATCAGCTTTTCTGGCTCAGTGGTTCTTGAGAAGAAGATTTTTAAAGATTTTCCCTATATATTTGTACGTAAAACTTTGATCCCCTATTGTGGCCCCATCCTACCCCAAGGGGCCATGATTTTTTCAAAATTGAATCTGGACTAGGTCAGGAAGCTTTCATGTGAATGTAAACTTTTCTGGCCAAGTGATTTTTCAGAAGATTTTTAATGACTATCCCTATATATTTGTATGTAAAAAATGATCCCCTATTGTGGCCCCATCATACCCCCGGGGGACATGATTTTAACAAACTTGAAACTGCACTATGTCAGGAAGCTTTCATGTAAATCTCAGCTTTTCTGGCTCAGTGGTTCTTGAGAAGAAGATTTTTAAAGAGTTTCCTATATATTTGTATGTAAAACTTTGATCCCCTATTGTGGCCCCATCCAACCCCCGGAGGCCATGATTTTAACAAACTTGAATCTGCACTATGTTAGGAAGCTTTCGTGTAAATTTCATCTTTTCTGGCCCAGTGGTTCTTGAGAAGAAAATTTTTAAATGACCCTACCCTATTTTTTTCATTTTTGTGATTATCTCCACTTTGAAATCATTAGCCCTTCATCCAAGGATGCTTTTGGATAAGTTTGGTTGAAATTGGCCCAGTGGTTCTGGAGAAGAAGTCGAAAATGCAAAAAGTTTACAGACGGACAGACGACGGACAACAGGCGATCAGAAAACCTCACTTGAGCTTTCAGCTCAGGTGAGCTAAAAACTTAGTCAATATCCTTTCTACAGACAGCCAGTACACCCTTAAGGTAAGGTTTGCGGCATTTTGACATGTAGCGAACAAAGTCATGTTGTATATCAGTATATTCAGTAGGAATTTATCTTTTAAAAATTGACTTTTTAAAAAAAAATCGCCCATATCGTTTTTTGACCAGATGGGCTTATTTTTGTGATGTTTTACATTTTCGGGATCTTTGTACAAAAGGGAATGCTAGTGGTATAAAAACTACACGAGGCAAACTTATGGGGTAAAAAGCAGGTAAATTTTTTAAAAAGATTATTATCTATAAGATTATACTAATTGGTAGAAAAATGTTATTTTAAAACACAAAAAATTGCACTTTTTATATCTTGAATAAAATTTAAATTGGTTGCCATGGCAACAAAAAATGTATATTGAGTAGCTTTACAAGGTCTACGTCAGAAATTGTTTACTTTAAACATAATATTTGGACCATAAATATTTAAGAAAGCATATAGAATTACTACCCACCGGGCTTTGTTTCCATGGTAACAGATTAAAAAGAATTATTTCATTTATGCGATTTGTCACTTTGTTTTATAATTGTACAACTTTTGAAGAGTGCATTGAGCATTTTCATGAATAAGATACAATTCCAGCCCCAAAATGATATTTATATTCATTTGTCAAGTATTTTAGAATCACATTTATTAGAAATTAAGATATTGAAGGTTTTTTTTAATTCAATACAATACAATAATTTCAATATCCCGGCAGGTTTTCCACGGTCCTGCTTCGTCATAAATTCCGTGTTACATTAGCCCGAACCTGTCTTATATATATTACATCTTTGAAATAATTTCCCTCTCCTTGTTTCATTGCTTGATGTTTGTTTACATAGTTGAACATACAACTGTAACCTTCGTGACAATATAAAGCCCGGTCAGTGGTGGACCTAGAGGGGGGGGGGGGGGAATGTAAAATTACTAAAAATGACACTAATAAATCTGTTTTATGTCGACGTTATGCAAATGTTCCTCAGACAAAATTAAGACTATTTTAAGATGTGTTAGAGAAGACCACTAGAGAAAACCCCTTTTTTTATTCTTACATGATCATATCAGTCGCGTTTTCTACATTTCAAAGTTCATGCGATAAATCGCTCTATCAGCGCAAGTAGATGTCATAGCATTGAAATATGAAGTGCATGTAATTAGAGAGCATTGTCAGGTTTATTTTAAAAAATGCTTGTGAATGTCATAAAAATTCCTAGCTGAGATGGCGAACCTTGTCTTTGAGGATACCATTCACAAACAATGATCGATTATAACAGCATCAAAATAAATCCTACTTTCCCTAGCAAGATTCACAGAGATTACATGGTCACAACATAATTTTAATGGAAATTAAACGTAGCGCATACTACATATGTATATATAAAAAATTGTAGACTTTTATAATATCAAAGAAAATAATTTATAATTGATCATTTGAGAAACATTATTATTATTTTGTCATAGAGGGTTATGCATACGCCGCTTGACACTTGCCAGTGGTAGTAGATAACAAGTAAATATTATGACATTTTCCCTCGATTCAACTATGACGTGACACATTTTTTCATTATGACGTCATAAAGCGCGAAGTGCAATGAGGTATATCAAGAGTTATGTCCCTGTTGTTGCAAACCTTACCTTAAATGGCACAAAACACCCTACTGCAAGGTTATTTACAGACTGTTAAAGTGATAATTTGCTTTCTTGTAAAGAAGTAGGTACAGTTTCTACAGTCATCTGGCCCAAAATATTGATGATTTCACTTGGAGCTAAAATCCTGGCATTCAATTAAGGAATAGTTTAGCAAACCCAAAATTCACTCAGTTTGATCAGCAAAATGATCTGTGTCATATGACGAGAGCTTGAAGTTGGCATAAAATTGCAAAAATGCCATTTTCAATGAAAATATCCACAAATTCAGGTGGTTTTCCTTTTAGAAAACATACAGCGCATGCGTCGAGCAAATTCATATTGAAGCATGTTTTTCATCTCAAAATAATACACAATATATATCATTTTCATTTTGCTCGACAAATGCGCACATCTTTTCCTGAGCAATAATTTGTATGACATTTGACAGTTTTCAGGCTTATTTTGAGAAAAAGGCGGGAAATGTCTTATTCATGATGTCATAATGCTATCCATTTAGGACTATCATTCTGATTTTGTTGACATAGTATACCTGGCATTTATTTTACTTTCTTAAAACGCTGATTAAGGTTAATTCCAGACACATTTTATAGAGAGAAATTTTTTGGGCCTTTTTATATATACAACCGTACCTTGTTCTTAAATTTAATCTGTTTATGAAATGGCTAACAACTGCTAAAACACACTTAAAGTAGTTTTTTGCATGAAAAGAAATAATTTTCATGAAAAAATTTTCAAGAGGCCCATGGGCCACATCACTTACCAGAGTCACCTTGGCCCATATTTAAAGATTTTCCCTATATATTTGCATGCAAAACTTTGATCCTTCTTGTGGCTCCAACCTACCCCCGGGGAACATGATTTCTACAAACTTGAATCTGCACTATGTCAGGAAGTTTTCATAACCACTTTTCTGGCCCAGTGGTTCTTGAAAACATTTTAAAGATTTTCCCTATACATTTGTATGTAAAACTTTGATTCCTTATTGTGGCCCACCCTACCCCCGGGGACCATGATTTTAACAAACTTGAATCTGCACTATGTCAGGAAGCTTTCATGTAAATGTAAACTTCTCTGGTCCAATGATTCCTGAGGACTTTTATTTTGATGTATATGAATCTTCTTTACATGTACTGGCTGATACATACCCAGTATAAGAACAGACTGCCCTTCAAAGTCTTCTGGATTAACTGAG
>NC_079167.1:45113658-45126158 GCF_947568905.1 Ostrea edulis
GTTTTGTGCTAGGTTTGACTTAATGGCTTGTGTTTGGTTGGGGGTATTGATGTATTGAAGTAGCCATAGTTCAAAATTGATGACCCCCCCCCCCCCCCCATTATGATTGGGGGTCGGATTGTTTGCACAGTCGGTACTGTTCGTCATATTTTGCCCACCCCGGAGATCTACCCGCGGCCATCCGAATGTCATGCATGTACTTAAGAAGCTCTTGAGCGCGGGTTCTATATTTTTCGAGCATTACGCTCATAAAGATCAGAAAAGCGGAAGACCAGTTGGTGATTGATAACAAGGAGTTGACTTTGGGTTTAACAAGGCACATTGTGCCATTCTTAATAAGAATTTGGCCCTGAGATTCAAGTTGATCGTCCAGTTCTTGACCGGATTTTAACAAAAACGCAAGATCGATGTATTTGCCATCCCAGATTTGTTGTTTTATTTTGGATGGGATGTATGAACCGACTGGGTCAAAAATGCTTGCCGTTTTGGGTGGGTTGTATTCTGCGACAGTGAAATTTGGGCCTGAAAATGGCTATATGTCTGCGTGACGTCTACCGGTGGAATTAACCAACTATTGTCACACTCACCTGCCGTATCCAGCGAATCTATTTCATTAGTTGTGTCCGGAAGAGGTTGGACCGGGCTTCTGGTCCTGGTGCCGCTGAAGTGGCAACAGCGGGTGGCGTTGTTATGACATCTTGCCCTCGTGGACGTGAGGGCTCAGTGTCCGGCTGTATGGGGCGTCTTCCACGATGTGGTCAGCCCTTCACCCTGGCTGGGGACGCAAAATTTGCCGTTCTGTCTGCATTTGAACATCTAGTGATTGGCCTGAAGACCAGGGGCATTGTTGATGTAAATAGATGTTGCTGCTGACGAATGCTGTCTGTATAGTTCAGGTCGGTCTCCAAAAGGAAGCGGAAGTTGCGCATATATTGAAGGTCGAACCCGAGGTGATTGGGCTACCTGCGGTTGACATGCAGATAGGTTTACAGACCTGCTAAGCTATGGGTTAAAACACGGTAAATCCTTGTCAAATAAACAGGATTATTTAGATATAGGAATCAAATAATCTCCATTATTGAAAACACAGGAAATTTCATATTGAATTCCTAGAAAATCAGATAGCAAAATAACGGTAAAATCTGTATTTTGTCATCTTTTCGCCAAGTCAAAAGACGACAAATTAGGTCGCTAATTTACAGGTTATGTTTGTCGTCCTTTTGCCTGGAATTTGTCGTTGTTTCGACTTTTCGTTTTGTTGTCTTTTCGACTTTTCGTTATTTCAAGGCGAAAAGTCGCTAATTAACGTTTTGTCATCTTTTTGCCTCGAAATAACGAAAACACGACAAATTGTAAAGTGGCACAAATCAGCTACCATATTTATACTCTTGTATTAAGAAATTAAATACAGTGAAACTTCTCCAAACCGGCCCCTCAGAGAACCGGTTCTCCCTGAACATCGGCCAATTTTCAAAGTCCCGGCAGAAATCTTAACATTTCCTTACAAAGAAAGTCTTACAAAACCGGCCACCCCTGAAAACCGGACATCTGCCACTTTTTAAAGTACATTCGTTAACAAACATGTGTAATTTACCCTTAACAAACCGGCCACTTTTTGAAGACAAGAAAATTTTGGCCAGAGGTTAGTTAATCAAGATCATCCAGGTGTGCAAATTGACTGACCAACCAGCCAAGTGTGAAATTATCAGCCAAGTGGGAAATTATCAACAGGAAGTGTGAAAAACACTAGTGGCCTCTTTCTATTGTTTACCTGTGCTGTCAAGGGTGTTAATTGACACTTAGCTAATCCAAGTGACCCTTCCAAATTCTGTACAAA
This sequence comes from Ostrea edulis, assembly GCF_947568905.1. Lineage (NCBI taxonomy): Eukaryota > Metazoa > Mollusca > Bivalvia > Ostreida > Ostreidae > Ostrea > Ostrea edulis. The sequence goes on from NC_079167.1 coordinate 45,115,496, forward strand.
AGGTAAAAAACAGTTAGGAACATGTTGAATGAATACAGTATCAAACACCATATTGTTGCACCATTCTATCCTATGGATATAAGGGGTAGTTAATAAAGAAAACAAACCGATGACTGATAATGATAATTATTAAAAGATAACTTAATTTTCTTGGTTTCCATAGACTTAAAATTCCTTCCTAAGAAATATTCCAATTAAAATTTTATATTTACTACTGTACTTTTAAAAATGTCAAAACAAATTTGTTAATGATATAAGCGATGCATGTAAACAGAGTTTTTATAGGTAAGAGGAATTCCAATATGCCTCCGTGTTTTCTTTATGTATCGGAATCCTGTTATAGATTATCAGTTTAAAGTTAGATGATTTCAGTGAGAATATTTCTTATAAATTACACATGTATAATTACCTGTAGGTACAAGCAGACTAATTTGATCTCCGCCGATAATTGATCATAAATCACCGGAAGAAAGGGAACAGTACCTACTTTGTGAATATAGACATTAAATGTCTCTAAATGCTAAATTCTCGGTAAACCGGCCACCCCTCCAAACCGGCCGTTTTTTTTCGGTCCGAGAGCAGGCTGGTTTAGAGAAGTTTCACTGTACTATGTATCTTTAAGTCAAAATACATAATACATGTAGTATACTGAGATGACGCACCAATATTCATGATTTATGATTGATTGATGTTTTCCGCCACACTCAACAATTTTTCAGTTATCTGGTGGCACCCAGTTTTTATTGGTGGAAGAGAGAACCCAGATACAATGTACCTGGGAAGAGACCACCGACCTTCCGAAAGTAAACTGGGAAACTTTCTCACTTACCGGCGCAAGCGGGACTTGAACCCGCACTGACAGAGGTGAGAGGCCGTGTGATTTTGAGCGTGATGCTCTAACCGTTTGGCCACGGAGGCTAAACATCAAGAATTCTAAATATCATAAAATATATCTTTCTATTTTTATGTATACACTGTACATGTATCTGTATATGTAATACTGTAAACAATGTACAGTGGAACCCCGTTATTACGTTCCCCCTTTATTACGTTAGTCCGCATATTACGTTGGAATTTCAAAGCACAAAACCATTTCTTAACAAACCTATATAAAATAGACCTCGTTATTACGTTGTCCTAAAATGCCGGGACTCGGTATTACGTTGTAAATATTCCGACAAAAACGTAATAAACCCCTAATTATTCAATAGTGATTCTCAAAATAATAAGCCATTCACACCTTGACTGCCTGAGGCAGTCACCACGTAAATTTCCTGGTCTGTTTGGGGATTAGAGACGCTTGACTGATCACACTTCGATAGATCTAGCGACATCAATACAGGTGAATACCCCGTATAGAAGCCAGTGATAAACAATTAAATAATGTTTATTTACAAATTGTACTCTATGAAATTTACTTCATTTTTCATATTTTGATAATCAAAGAAATAATTTCTCAACCACCTGCGTGTTCAGCATAGTGTGATTACCTTCGCTATTAAAACTCTATTCACGGACAGCTTTGGTACCAAACAAGAAAGACAAAATTTATCGTAGCAATGTTACAACCGCTTGGGTAACTGCTTGGACATAGGTGACTAAAGGTGTTCAATTAAAAAAATTGTTCGTTGTTTGGACATGCAGATTGGGTGTTCGTAAATCTCGTCCATACATACACCAATCTATCGGCCGATTTGTGCTCGGCATTTACCTCTGAATATTTTAAAATCCCTTGATGCGCACGTGATTTTAGTGCCATCATTTAGCGTTATAAATGAAATCTTCGTGCATCATTATACTTTTTTTTTTTATGTGGATTGCGTTTAAATTGTTCTCCGTGCATGTTTATCGTTGGTGAGAAGTGTGCAAGTGTTGGGTATCGTGTGCGTTTTGTGTCTATAGTTTTGTTGTTTTTTGGGTGGGATTTTTTTTATTGTGTTGTGTATTGTGTAATTAGAGAACTTAATAAAAACGATGTTTTGTTATTTTTTAATACGAATGTTGAATACGAACCGGAACGAGTTATTGAGAGAAATTTACATGAACGCATTGTTTTAAAGTTGAACAAAATGGCGGTCCAAACGAATGCAGAAAAAGCAACGTTTATCAAAACATCCTTATGTATCCTACACCGAAATAAAGAAAAGGGATAAGAACATGAAGAATTACGGACATTAAAGATAAGATGTAAATAAAACAAAGTATCATAGTCTTTTAAACAAAGAAACAGTAAAGATATATTCACACACCCCTTCACGGAGTACCAACGGACGATATACAATTTCCAAACGATATTTTTAACTGGGAACGTTTATTACGTTGCCCCCGGTATTACGTTATTTTATCGTGACAAAATGGAAAACGTAATAACGGGGTTCCACTGTACATACAAAATTTTCTTTTCTTTGTGCATAATTGCTAGTGCATTGATGTGAAATTTACGATCATTTCATGAGAAATATACATCTAGTACTTGCACAAAAACAAAATTGCTACACGTAGCCATGTCCCCCACCGCCGCAAAAAAAAAAGAAACACAAAAGTCCCATAACTCCTGTAAAATTTGTCGAATCAAAATGGCGACACAATATGATCAACTACATAAGGTGACTAACAATCCTACATAATATGAACAAAATCTGTTGAGCGGTTTCTGAGGAGTTTTGTCCACAAAGTGATTACTATAGGGCTTCCCGCATTTCATGCGGGGCCCTAAAAATATGTCTCGCTAAGAAATCTGACAGTGCCAGATCAGAGAAATAAAAACATGTGCATGTTGTTACATCACCACAACAAACTTACGAGCAAGTGTACTTTTGGCTGTTGCTATCCTCCATGGAGTACAAGTCCTGTTGGTGTTCAATGTTCTGAATGTTAGTATTGTACTGAACTCGGAGGCCCAGCTTCTCTTTGTAGTCATTGAGGTATCTGACAAGAATATCTGCATGTGGGAACAACTCCTTGGAATAATGACGAATTTGAAGAGATTCATCATGACTTATCAGAGAGTTCCAGTCATGGCGTAGGTTAAATTCTTTATTAGTTTTGCCTGTATTTCGTTTGTTGATACTGATGAGTTTTCTATGGCGAGGATACTTCAAGTAGAAGCTTCCTGAAAAATATTAAGATATATTTGTAGATTAAAGTTGGATCGAGATCCTGCATACAGTGGCATATATACTATCTTATCCTCAAAATGCTTGATCACTTTCAAGCCTGTATCAAGGGAAATTATCACTTACTGCAAAATAAACAATCATCAATCATAGCAGAGTTGAAACAGATGGACAAACACACATAAAGTTCATTATTTACATGTATTTTTGAATTACATTTATTGTTCAACTTGGTGCAAAAGGGGGATTATCAAAATAAACAAGCATTCTGAGAGTATTGCATGGCAATACATAGTCCTCTACCAGTCGCAAAAATTAATGGACCGCAACAATATTTCAAGTTCATTATGTGTGTTATGGTAAAAGGGAAAATTGGGGAACAATGACTAAGCACAAAGACTAGACCAGGAAAAAAATTATATAGGTTTAGGTCTTTAATCAAGTCTGAGAACTGTGAAATCATGAATAATTTAGCTATATTGTTGTACTATTCTAGAAGTTTTAATGAGTGTAGTACTCTCACCTACAGAAATAAGAAACTTAATGGGTGTAAACTTTAAGCTGGTGTGGATGTGACTTATCAACTTTGCAGAGGTGAACTAAAAATGTACCAAATATCAAATGAATATCTGCAAGCAAAACAAAACAAGAGGACGATCGAGCCACATCACTAACCCGAGTCACCTTGGCCCATATTTAAAGATTTTCCCTATATATTTGTATGTAAAACTTTGATCCCCTATTGTGGCCCCTTCCTACCCCCAGGAGCCATGATTTTAACAAATTTGAATCTGCACTATCTCAGGAAGCTTTCTTCTAAATTCGTACTTTCCTAGTCCAGTGGTTCTTGAGAAGATTTTCAAATATATTACCTATATATTCGAATCTAAAATTTAAGATCCCCTATTCTGGCCCCAACCTATGCCTGGGGGTCATGATTTTAACAAATTTGAATATCCACTATGTCAGGAAGCTTTCGTGTAAATGTAAACTTTTCTGGCCCAGTAGTTCTTGAGAAGAGGATTTTTAAAGATTTTCTCTATATATTTGTATGTAAAACTTTGATCCTCTATTGTGGCCCCATCCTACCCCCATGGGCCATGATTTTATAAAACTTGAATCTGCACTATGTCAGGAAGCTTTCATATAAATTTCAGCTCTTCTGGCCCAGTGGTTCTCAAGAAGATTGTCAAAGGACCCCACTCTATTTTTGCATTTTTGTGATTATCTCCCCTCTGAAGGGGGCGAGGCCCCTCATTTGAACAAACTTATATCCCCTTCACCCATAGTTGCTTTGTGCCAAGTTTGGTTGAAATTGGCCTAGTGGTTCTGGAGAAGAAGATTTTTATATGTTGCTAATGTATTTTCACTAACTTCGCTATTATCTCCCCTTTGAGAAGGGTGTGGTCCTTCATTTGAACAAACTTGAATCCCCTTTACCCAAGGATGCTTTGTGCCAAGCTTGGTTGATATTGGCACAATGGTTCTAGAGAAGAAGATTTTTAAAAGTCATCGATGCATTTTCACTATTTTGCTATTATCTCCTTTTTGAAAGGAACATGGCCTTTCATTTGAACAAACTTAAATTCCCTTCACCCAGGGATGCTTTGTGCCCCTAAGGTACAGGGATGCAGTAGTCCTGAAATTTACAATTTATGTCTCCCTTGTTCCAAATATACTTCATACCAAATTTGAAGCAAATTGAAATGATAGTTATATATCAAGAAGAAGTTAAAAATGATCAGTTAAATTATTAATGGATTACGCAGACCTAAAAATTCTGATCACAGTTGATATCATAATAATACCTGATACATTATTTCTCTCAAATATAATATAGTTTCTGTTTTTCTGGTGTAAAAAATATCCCAGTTGAAGGCCACTTGGTCCTGCTCCAATGATGCAGTAGTCATGGTGAATGGTAGTGGTTCCTATGACAATAAGGATAGGAAGGAAGACATAGGTCATTAGACATATGTAAGGCCTCATGGTCAAGGTATTACTGGTTCTCATCCAAAGTCACTTTTACCTTAAAATAAAAAAAATACACATTTTCAAAGTTCATTCTTAAATACCTTATACAAATCAAGTTTAAAAATGAATCCTAAATTTTTTTTACCAATGAAATATAACACTTTTCAGCTTTAATGTCAAATTAATTATAGTGTATACTAGATATTAAATCCTGTTCCACATTATTTCATATGATATACAGTTGTTTTCCTCAGAGTTCACATCTGTTACCTGCATGCTTCAGTCGTGCAAGACAGTTTGTGGTTATACATACATCAATTTCAACATATTTCAATATGTCACATAATTACTGCAGAAAAATACACTAGACAGAGATAAAGTACAGGGCGCGAAATTAACATATGCCCGTCAGTCTGTGACTGGTTAAAAGTCTTGCGGACTGACTGACATTTGTTTTAGTCAGTCCGATGGGACTGGTTAATTTTCTAAAGCATCATTTTGGAAAATATACTTAATATGAAATTTCATACACATTCGCATGCTTCGATCTGTTTGATCAATCAGACGAATTTGATTTGTAAATATAAATCCCACATTTAAGTGTTACAATATTGTCTGAGGCATAATGAGTTAAATTTCATTTTAATAACGTCAACGAAATATATTTAATTATTTCTGGAAAACTGTTGGACTGGTAATTTTTTCTGCGGACTGGTTAAAATTATACCCAATCAGTCCGGCTGGACTGGTGACATAAAAAGTTAGCTTCAAGCCCTGAAGTACCCTAGCGCTCACTCAGCAGTGATTCATTTTGAAAATGGTTATATCCACAGACTCCCCTTGATTACAATAATGATCAAGTCCTATGCTAAAATCAATGAGTCCATGCAAATTCCATCCTTTCAAACAGTCTGACAATCACAGGTATAAACAGCCTAGACTTACTGTTGTCACCCCCTCTAGAGAATAAATATTTCGCTTTTTATTACAAGCCATCAAATAATTTTCTTGCAGAAAATTCTTACTCATAGTTGAATCATATTGCAAAATTATTTTCAGATAAAACAATTTTCAAGATCAAGTTCATGCAGCAGATCAATCAATGATTTGAATTTTGAGAATGGTACAATGCAAGTTTTCTGAAACCATCCAATCCACACACAATGATAAATAAGTTTATGATCCGCCAAGTTTCCGTGTCTGCTTAAAGTTGAATGCTGAAAGTTTATATTCCTTGCTATATTCATGTCATTTATTATTTTTTTATGTTCTGTGCAAATGCTGCAATAAATAAATTTATCTCCATATTCCTCAAATCTTAGCCAAAAATAAAGTGTAAGCCATTTTTGTTGAAATTTTTCACCTTTCGAATTTTCTCAAACTCTACTTCAATTTCAGGACCGACGTTTGATTTCGGGGACTCCCTGTTTAATTTGTTTGGGTTTTTTTACCCGTGGTTACTGGCAATATTTCATTCACATCACTTTCCAAAAACGTTGTATCTTTCCTTGATTAGGAAGTTTTATAGAAGAAAAAAAATTCGGTAGAATAGGGATATATGCGAGGAAATTCTAGTTCCCAGTTTTGTTTTGTTTTGTTTACCCGCCGTAATGACATATATATCATTTGGTTTCATTGGTTAATGCAATGTGAGTTGACCAATGAAATATCATAATTCTTCATTCGGAATATCTCAGGTGTGTAGTACGTTCTGAAGTTTATAGATTTCGTACTTATTACCGGGGTGAAAATGAAAACATTTTCATATAATTTTAAATTTTTATGCATCCATTGGGATGCACAGTTATTGAAATCATGCGTCCTGATCAAATTTAATGCGTAATTTACGCAGGACACACGCCAAAATGAATCACTGACTCAGTAGCCTTTAATTACATACAAAATATTTTACAGATCTAGGAATTCAAGCTATAAGCTAAACACATTAATTTATCTGTGATTAACACATTTTATTTTATCAATAAAACACAGTTACATATTCATGGAAAAGAATAACTGTACACTAATATATATAGTATCTTGGAGAAAATGGACACCCTTACAAATGAAGCACTGCAACAATAACTATCGTTTACAATATCAAATGCTGTGTCATTGGAAAGGGCTTGCGCAATGCACAATAGTCACATTGAAGTTAACAAGATCGAGGCATACAGACCTATTCAGTTACCTGGTATGAGTTTTACTAAAGGTTGAAAATTTTGTCGTAGACGTAGCTAGCTTTACGACCGATTTTACAGGTGTAGAAGCTGCATTTTACGAAAGGGTGTAAGTGCACTCGTAAATGTAGGCATATATATGACTCATGTACACTTGCTTTTCTACACAAACTGTAGGTACCCAAATCAATGTAATATTTAAAAATGCTAGTTTTCTGTTTTTGTGCAGTAAGCCATTACTTGCACATTTTTAAATTGGTTTAAGATCATCAAAATTTGCTATTCTGGGAGGGGGGGAAGAGAAGTTACTGCAATCTTACAACAGAATATGCGAAATACGTCGGACTGTCAGACATTTCCGGTAAAAAATGGATCAGTCCGGTTAAAGTTTGTATACTTCCTGACCAATTGTCCGGTATTGTGTTTTTGTTTTGTTTATAGTATTTCCAGTATTATGAACATATGTTAAACTACTTCAGTTTTTCCAAATAAACGTGTATACGCAAGGTAAATCAGGGTAGGTATTTGAATTTCGGTCGATAAAAAATTTTCAGTCTTCAAAATTAAGCAGTAGGCCCGTCGATAACCGTGTTTAGTAAAATCGGGATCGGGCTATCAAGTATTATTGACGCACATGCCAGGGTTCGAAATTACCTCATGTCCGTAAGTCTGAGACTAGTAAAAAACGTTTTGGACTACTAAACTCTCTATAGCACTAGTCCGTGTGGACTAGTGAAAATCTGGAAATCAATCTTGAATTGGTTAAGATTTTAGCATGATTTGTCCAAGTCTCTTAGATGTTTGAACTTATGGTCGATTACCTGCATGGTTAAGTGTTTGCGTGACTAAGACATCCCGATCTTCCAAACACATGGAGTGCGTTCGAGACCGCCGTTCTTCGAACAAGCACAAATTCTTGCCGATTCCGAACTCCGAGTACATATCACGAGAACGGGTTCGAGGTGCAAGAACTGCAAGTAGTGTGATCTAAGAACAAGCACGTTTGAGCGCACATGTTCTCGTCATTCGCGACTCTAACACAGGAGTTCGTAACACTATAGCTCATGGCTTGGTTAATCGAGTGAATTTTATTGACTTTATTGATAAAATTTCGAACTCCTGTGACTCTAAGAACTGAGCACGAAAACAACGGGAACGTCGATATCGAACGCACTTATGGACGTTTATAAAAGGATTAACTCGGAGGTTACTGTATGCTTCTGAAGATCTTGAATGCAAAATAAAGTATGGTGGTCTTTTTCTCCTGTAGGTGTCAGAAACTGAATTGCTTGCAACTGTGATGTGTTTGGTTTCATTAAATACTATTGAATAAAATGAAGATCATTTAATATGATATAGTGGACGGACTATAGTGAAATATTGCTTTGCGGACTAGTGAACATCAATAGTGACTAGTCCGTACAGACTAGTGCTTGAGAAAGTTAATTTCGAACCCTGCATGTCCTGTAAGCCAGTTATATATTTCCGGCGGGGATTATGATCCCCTACTAAAATATAAATAATGTGCAATTCCTGGTAGGAAATCAGTGAAACAACCCGTTCTTACAGAGAAAGTTGCCGCTAAGAAGAAGTGTGAGGAAACAAAAGCAACAAAGAAATTGTTAACGTGCTTGGCAGGAGAACCGGCCCTGATTTGAATACAATGATGATCTCATATATTGCATCTGGTGCAGAAAGGAAAACACTGCAAATTGTAAGTTCGTGTCTGGTTCTGATAATTATAGAACTGATTCTGCAAAAGGACACGAAAATAATAAATGGTGTAACCACTTTGCGCCAAAGTAATAACTACAAGTGACCGCCTCAGACGTTCAGAATATGTGACTGAGCTAGTGAATAATCCTTGTTTTTACCTTTATTAGGATGAGAGTGATTATGAAGAACTAGAAGAATTGGAGGATTCTGAAGATACTGACTGTGAAATGACAGAATTAGAAGTTGAAAGAGAGCTGAACTTCAAATTTGTTATACTTATTAAAAATGTTTAAACTTGAAATTTCGAATCATGTTGAATCATTCCTATACAACATTTGGGGTAGTAAAATCTTATTTAGGCTACCAAATTTTGTACTCTCACTTGCCCTATAGTACGGCTGCAACGGGTACCCGAAATAACCGAAAACCGTGGGTCGTGTTGTTTGGGTCGGGTTCAGTTCCATTTTTCCGTATTTAGGTTCGAGTTTGGTTTTTAAAATAGAATCATTATAAGAAATCCGTTTAAACGAAATGTCGTCAAAATCCTCAAAGGTGGCTGTATTTTGATCAATTGTTAAATGATGGCATTGTGGACAAAACTGTAAGTAAGGACAGTGTATGTAAGATATGACAGACGCATTGAAAATACACCACAGGATCAACATCGTCAATGACAAAATATTGAAAGCTTGGATGGAAACGAGTAGAAGTGACAATGCTGTTTCTAGTAACATGGATGTCGAGTCTAAACCTCAGTACACGTCCCCGAGTAATTATTGTGACAAAATACAATAAAGGTTTTTTTATTTTAACTGTATATTATATTTTTAAAATAGTTATATAAACCCGAACCTAAATACCCGAACCCGAAGTAAAAATTTTAGAACCGACCAGACCCAAAATGTTTTGGAACCGTGACAGTCCTATTCTATGAGCTTGTAAGTCAGAAACATTAATTTTAACAAACCTGAATCTGCACTATATCAGAAAGCTTTAATATAAATCTCAGCTTTTCTGGCTTATTGGTTCTGAGAAGAAGATTTTTTAAAGATTTTTCCTATATATTTGTATGTAAAACTTTGACCCCCTATCGTGGCCCCATCCGACCCCCGGGGGCCATGATCTTAACAATTTATAATCTGCACTATATCAGGAAGCTTTCATATAAACCTTAGCTTTTCTGGCTCAGTGGTTCTTGAGAAGAAGATTTTAAAAGATTTTTCCTATAAATTTTATGTAAAACTTTGATGCCCCCCTTGAGGCCCCATCCGACCCCCGGGGGCCATGATCTTAACAATTTATAATCTGCACTATATCAGGAAGCTTTCATATAAACCTCAGCTTTTCTGGCTCAGTGGTTCTTGAGAAGAAGATTTAAAAAGATTTTTCCTATAAATTAGTATGTAAAACTTTGATGTCCCCCTTGAGGCCCCATCCGACCCCCGGGGGCCATGATCTTAACAATTTATAATCTGCACTATATCAGGAAGCTTTCATATAAACCTCAGCTTTTCTGGCTCAGTGGTTCTTGAGAAGAAGATTTTAAAAGATTTTTCCTATAAATTTGTATGTAAAACTTTGATGTCCCCCTTGAGGCCCCATCCAATCCCCCGGGGTCCATGATTTTAACAAACTTGAATCTGCACTATATCCAAAAAACAAAAAAAACACACAAAA
>NC_079167.1:45128658-45253658 GCF_947568905.1 Ostrea edulis
ATGTAAAACTTTGATCCCCTATTGTAGCCACAACTTACCCCCGGGGGCCATGATTTGAACAAACTTGAATCAGCACTATGTCAGGAAGCTTTCATGTAAATCTTAGCTCTTTTGGCTCATTGGTTCTTGAGAAGAAGATGGATTTTTAAAGATTTTCCTCGTATATTTCTATGTAAAACTTTGATCCCCTATTGTGGCCCCAACCTACCTCTGTGGGCCATGATTTGAACAACCTGCAATGCGTTAGGAAGCTTTCATGTAAATGTCAACTTCTTTGGCCCAATGGTTCTTGAGAAGAAGATTTTTAAAGATTTTACACGTACATTTCTATGAAAACTTTGATCCCCTATTGTGGCCCCAACCTACCTCTGGGTACCATGATTTGAACAACCTGCAATGCTTTAGGAAGCTTTCATGTAAATGTCAACTTCTTTGGCCCAATGGTTCTTGAGAAGAAGATTTTTAAAGATTTTCCCTGTATATTTCTATGTAAAACTTTGATCCCTTATTGTGGCCCCAACCTACCCCGAGAACCATGATTTGAACAAACTTGAATCTGCATTATGTCAGGAAGCTTTCATGTAAATCTTAGCTCTTCTGGCTCAGTGGATCTCGAGAAGAAGATTTTTAAAGATTTTCCCTATTTATTCCTATGTAAAACTTTGATCCCCTATTGTGGCTCCAACATAACCCCGGGGGCCATGATTTGAACAAACTTGAACCTGAACTATGTCAGGAAGCTTTCATGTAAATGTTAGCTCCTCTGGCCCAATGGTTCTTAAGAAGATTTTTAAATGACCCTACCCTAATTTTGCATTTTTGTGACTATCTCCCCTTTGAAGAGGGCATGACCTCTCCTTTGAACAAACTTGAAAGCCCTTCACCCAAGGATGCTTTTGGTCAAGTTTGGTTGAAATTGACCCAGTGGTTCTGGAGAAGAAGATGAAAATGTGAAAAGTTTACGACGCCGAAGACGACGGACAAATTTTGATCAGAAAAGCTCACCTGAGCCGACAAAATTATAATACGCAAGATCGTAAATATCGAGTTAGCGGAACTCTCTTGTAAAGAAGTCCGGAAAAGCATGTCGATCTTGGGCATTTTTTGTTTATTCAAACATCATCATCCAGGCATCGGAAGACGATTTAACCCGTGCTTTCCACAATTAAACGCATTTTTAAATGAAAGGTGTGTAAAAACGTCTGGATACAGGAAAAATGAACTCCTGAATTTAGCTCGTGAAGATATATGTTTTGACGCAAGCTCTTCTCAGCTTTGGGAATTTCCTGGCTGACAGCAGTGTGAAAAAATCCACCACATTTCCATTAAAATCTATCATTTGTGGATATTTCTGCGTATTTTGTTTCTTTCTTGAATCATTACTACAGTATACTGCAATGCAATGATAGTGCACCATTGCTAAAATCAGGTGAATCGATCACGACAAAAGTTGAAGAACTGGTATTATTTACCAACATGCCCAAATTCTTGCATATTCTGGGTCTCGCGAGACTTTGAAAGGGGAAAGTAAAATTTAAAACCAAGACGGAAAAAGTAGTCGCGATCTTGCGTATTAGGATTAGGTTTTTAACCAAGTCAATAAACTGTGGCATGTAGGTGATCATCAATAATTTAGCTATATTGTTGTATTACTATGCTAGAAGTTTTAATGAGTGTGCTAAGTACTCTTATCTACAGAGATAAGAAACTTGGATGTACACTAACAATTCATGCTATTTTTCTAAGTCCAAGGGCCATAACTAAATCAAAAATCAACAAACCGAGACGAAATTCAAACTTGATCTGTAACTTGTTATGGCAAAGCAATGTACCAAATATCAAATGAATATCTGTAAGCACAACCCAAAAAAAGTCCGGAAAACTGATAATTCATGCTATTTTTCTAAGTCCAAGGGCCATAACTTAGTGAAAAATCAACGGACTGCAGGGACCAAATTCAAACTTGATCTGTAACTTGTTATGGCAAAGCAACATACCAAAAATATAAAATAAATATCTGCATGAACAGAGAAAAATCGAAGGCCTGAAGGGCCTGAGAGTCAACTCGCACTTTATTGTCAACAGGAATAGGTAATCTTGAAGAAGCAAGATAGTAGTAAATTAGTAATCAAGGATAACGAACATCGTGTGTGTGAGTTTATACTTTAATGCATCATGCCTGTGTAAAGTGACTAAATTTAATTGAGTAAGTCATGACCACTGCCATCTAAATTACATATACATATCCAACATGGATATAAAGAGTCATTGCTAACTGATGATTGTGCTAAACAATCCATGATGTACAAATGCTACGAATTGGAGGAAAATCATTTTGTAGTCGTAAAGTACTTTATATCACGACAGAAAACCCTCAAATAAGCACAACAGTGGTTGTAAGAAGATACCATCCAACAAAAAAGTTTAGCAAATCAATTCCATGAGCTTAAACTTTAGTCAATGTTACAATGAATATGCAGTTGACATCGGTAAGAAACATCTCCTGACTCTCCATGCATATTTTGAGAGTTTATTCAGCAACTAGTCATAAAATGCTACCATCAAAACAATAAAGAAAACAAGAAATGTTTGTCAAACAATACAAACATACAACAATACCCCCCCCCCCCCCTCAACGTGGTGCAGAATTGAAAAGGGTTATACATATGCATCATTTAATTGATAATAGTACCAAACCAATTCAAGTCAAGATGTTGAGAGGACAATATTTTCCTATGTCCAGAATGGACTGACCCTCGGCCTTTGACCATGTGACCTAAAATAAATAGGAGTCATCTGCTCCATAGGATGTACCAGTGTACTAAGTTTGGTGTCAATCAAGCTACTGATTCTTGAAATATAGGAGACAATATATTACTATGTCCAGTTTGACCCGTGATCTTTAACCATGTGACCTCAAAATCAATAGGGGTCATCTACTTCTTAAGATGTACCTGTGTTCCAAGTTTGATGTCCGAAAAGCAATGGGTTCTCGAGATATTGAGTGGATAGTATATTCATATGTCCATTTTGACCATTGACCTTTAACCATGTGACCTTAGAATCATTAGGAGTCATCTATTCCTTAGGATGTACCAGTGTACCAAGTCTGATGTCTGTCAAGCAAAGGGTCCTCAAGATATTGAACGGACAGTATATTCCTATGTCCAGAGTGGACTGACTCTTCAACTTTTGACCTAAAAATCAATAGGGGTCCTCTTCTACTCATAACCAACCAACATTTGAAATATCATAACGATCAAGTGAATGGTTCCCAAGATATTGAGCAAACATGTGGCCTGCTGACCGACAAGTGAAAAGCAATCCCCCACCCCTTTTCTTCTTTGAAAGGGGGCATAAGTAATTGTTTACAGAATCTCATATACAGTCACATGAATTTAAAAATATGGCTGAAATGGGTTTCCGTACTTTGGAAAAATGTAAATACTGACTATTACAATGACATTAATGGGCTTCAATAATTCTAGAAAAAATTAAAATCGGAACAATGCATAATTTTGCTTATGAATTTACACTCGTATCTAACCAAATATAATATGCACTTTTTAATTTTTTTATGAGAAGGGACACATACTACATACCACTAAAGGTTTTTGACGCAATGCAATGTGCACTTAATTTTTTGCCGCATTGTTTACCTATCTAAAAACGTAAACTAGTTTGGTTTCTCTAAATTATCTTACACCCTATAACTAATTATTATGAAACAGCCAACTAAAATTTATCATCGTGCAATTTTTAAAATGCCATGATATTATGATACCGTGACTAGCACATGTTTTGTGTACATGTCCTTTGTCGCTTGATTTTGTCAGATTTCTTCATGTTGCACGTTTTTCATGGGTCTGAAAATATGCGATTATACTTTTTTGAGTTTTAACTTCCCTTTTGCAGTAAACGACTAATGTACTTACCCATCTAAATGCGGCGAAATTTTAGAGGGTTATGTTTGAATTCTTCATTTAGTACCAATTAAATTACTGGCTTTGATTATTGAGATGTTTATAATTACCAAGGTGGTCATGATATCGCACCTTGGTACGTCATTTTTCGAAGCTTGGGTGATGCTTTGATTACTAAACATTGAACACTCACATCATATGAACTTTAAACAAAGAAAATATCGAGTTCGTTAAAACTTTATTGCAACAAACTCTCATGCTTTGCTGAAATTAACATTATTTCCCCGAAAGTACTGCTGTGTAGTGTGTATATACATGTATTATAAGGACAAGATTGCAGTTTTCTTAAAAAAAACATATTTGCTGCACTGTATACAAATTCTAGTGCATGCTTTTTTGAGAACCTGCATTATTTCCACAAAGATTTCTCGTGAAGTTAAATGCGATTGTACACACGAACAATGGTATTTCCACAATTTACAGGCCCCAAAAGGGGATGCGTATTAAATATATTCGTCAAAATACGGCAAATGTGATTATCTATATCTGACTGTAGAATAGTCTGAAAGCGAAAACATAACAAACTGAACGTGTGTTCCTCATCTCACCCCAGTAGATTCCTGCAGAAATAATCACATGGTTTAGGCTTTGACACACTTTCGAAGAGGACTCAACGGGAAGTATGATCGGTCGTAATAAACCAATACCATTTTCAAATATTTACTATGCTTTTCCAACCTAAGAAAGCGATATATTACTTTCTTTACTATAAAATATTTACTTGCAAGTTATTTGTTTCATGTTTACGAATCTATTTTTGTAGTAATTTAATATATTTATACACACGTATGTCGCATGTTTAATGTACAGTCGCCTGTGACACTTAATAATTATTGACATCTCGTGTTTTCAAAGTATACAGAATTATATGCATTTTGTCTTCCTTACATATGCTTATAGAAATTAATACGCCGGTTTCGAGATACGTCCAAGTTATTTCCCTTAGAAGAACTCTCGTACATAGTAAGGCGCGAAAGAATTTGTTTACACGCGGGGATGGGACAGATATTCATCACAGCGTAAGTGAATGTACTCAGTAAGTTTCTCATATGCTGTTTGATAACCCGAATTCGATTGATACACAAACAAAGTAAGTGATAAGTATTTAGAGAGTATTTAAATACATAAAATTCTTATCCTATCACGTTATTTCGCTATTCATAAGTACCATATCCAAGATATTTCTTGCAAATATGACATTGTTTGTATGTTTCCACTTCGGTACAACATTTCTTTTGATAGTATTTAGTATTTCCCACATTTACATATTTAAAGAGAAGCCGCTTTTAATACATTTCATCGTCTTCCTCGTTGACTGTATATCCACTCTGTCCCACTTAGGCATTCAAAGTTCCACTAAATGCACCTCCCATACAGAAGAGTTCGTATCTCGAAACTGGCGTATTGTAATAGTTTGTTCGCTGAAGTATTGCGATAATTAGCCATAATACGGACTTAAATCAAAGCCCCGATTTCAAAAAGCCTAGTTAATTAGATAGGTAGTCACGTGGTACAGTGACGTCATATGCAACCTTCGTCGATCAACTTGTTGTAAAAGTAGTGTTAGATATTTTTAAAAACTCGGGTTTTAGGGGCCTAATTTATTTACCATGGATCACATTTATATCGATGTTGACAAATTTCCCGAGTCTTATATCTTTTAGCCACCAGTGCATACAAATAGCGACCCAAATGTAGCAAGGAAAGAGAGTATGAAATCTGCATAAATTTGCGAGTAAATAATGTTTACATGGGATCACTGTCTAAACACAATTTGATAATGCCATTTCTGTAAACAACTGTAATTAGCGTTGTTGCTTTTCTAAAATAAACAGTGCAATTATTATTAAATTTATTTTTGGAGAAGTTAGATATCCCATATCAAAAAATAATACATAAAAGTATATTTTTAATCTATTGTTAATACAGTCATTTTTGTACTTTTTTGAATTAATACAGAAAAAATATATTATTTTTGTATCACAAAAAAATGGGTAACTCATTTTTATATTACATTCTGACTTTGATTTTTTAAAGGGTATTATTTTTGTATCATTTTGGACTTAGATTATTTTCAATATATTATTTTTGTACTTTTTGGGACTTAGTTGTTTTTTTTCAAGCATATTATTTTTGAATCAAAATTAAACTTAGTCATTTTCACTGTATTAAAATTGTATTCTTTTAAAACAGTCATTTTTAATCCAAATCTTTGAATTTATATGTATTAATTTTGTATTATAATTGGACTTAAATTTTTTTAGTGATTTTTCACTGTATTATAATTGTATTTTTTTTTAACTTAGTCATTTTTAATCCACTTCTTTAAATTTATATGGATTAATTTTGTATTATAATTGGACTTTGAAAATTTTCAGTGATTTTCACTGTATAAAAATTGACTAATTTTTAAGTTGAAATATAAAACTTATAACTTGTGGAAAACATGATGCAAGTTTTAGCTTCTCAACTTCACAGTAAAGATTTCAAACTTTTAAGTTTAGACAACTTTATCAGTTGCATGCATAATGAAATAATAAGGAAGTATACTTCTAAATAACACTGCATGAAGACATTATTTATTCCATGATATTTCCAGGACAGTCTGTAAAATACAGTATAGTTTCTTTTGACTTCATCTAGGTTTCCCATTCTAATAATTGTCATGCAGTCTAATTCTACTGATAACTCTTAAATAAGCTTTTCAATAAGATACCTTATTAATACTATCTTCTCATCAAAATAACACAATAAAAATTGTAATCTCTGAACTCAACAAATTATTTCTCCACTTTGTTTGGGTTTACTGCAAGTGGCACTCGCTATTGCACACACAGAAAAATCAGTAAAGTCCTACACATAAATGGTATCAACTGTCCAGAGCTTGGTCTCAAAGAAATAATGTCACTGAAAAATATGTTGTGCAGAATATGAGCATTTACACATGTACTTCACATTATCTCCATTACCTTCACTAAAGCATAGAATGATGGACCACAACAGTTCTCATTACACTATGATGAATGAACAATGTTTTAAGTTTCACAAAGCACCTCGCGTCTAAAATCATGTCCACTAAAATGAACCACACTACTGTCTCGCCTGAAAGTGGCTCTGTACTCCACAAATTCTAAGGACATTTTGTTGATGAGCATAGTTCGTTTGAAAACCCATCACTGAATGCACAATAGGTAGTATGATACATCACAATTGCATATACACGATAACAAAGAGGATCATCCTACAGTCGCATACAATGTTCTGTTAAAAAAAAGGGGGGCACCTAACTACACCAGCATTTATCTCATCAAACTTTTGTAAGATACAGGGAATGTTCACCGTGACGTAACAATCAACGACACATCACACTGGCTTCCAAGTTGAAGACTGCACACTAAATTTGAGCTTTTAAGCCGGGCCTAAATCAATTTAAGGGGCGGATCATGAAACTCTAATGATTTCGATCCATTATTCTCGATGATCCGTAATACAATGGGCTATGCACCCGTGATATGTGTTTACCTTGATATAGGAGAACTTAATGATGAACAAATGACTTTAAAATTCGTAACATTTTAATGTGTTGATATTTTCTACGTTATATTACTGAAGTACGGGAATCAGTGTGCGCGCTATGTCAGAATTAAACGTGTGACGTCGCTTAATAGTAATAAGTCTGCAGTAGGCGCGGCCATACCAGTTTGAGAGTGTTTACATTGCAGCGTACTGGTCCTTGTAGAATTTGAACGTCGTATTGCCTCTTATAAATCATTGCAATTGATCGCAGTTGAAGAGATGAAAAAGTGTAGGTATGTTTATTCCTCCTCTATGCGATGATTTGCTCAGAGCTGAGACAAGTGCATGATGCGAAGTGCGAGGGCAGGCCAGGCTGGCATATCGAGCTATGGCAGATCACTGGTGTGTATCTTACGGCGTTGGATGTATGATTAATTGTGGAAATTGGTTAAATATTATGTTAAATCGGGTTTTTTTTTTTGTTTTGTTTTTTGTTTTGCTACAACAACAGAGATGTTCTCGAGCATGCGCAGTAGGAAAAAGCTATGCCTGGCATAGATTTTAGCGAGGTAACCCTTCTGCACAGAAGTTTATGACACTAACCTTCTCGAGCATGCGCAGTAGGAAAAAGCCATGCCTGGCATAGAATTTAGCGAGGTATAACCCTCGTCACATGAAAACACAAACAAAGAAATGAACTAACCCCCATACCCCAACATTACAGTAGGCTAACAGACAATGAAACACAACTTGTAAACAATAAAATAAAACAACAAAAACAAAAAGAAACACTGAGAACATTCCATTAATACGATTACACTCGAAGCTTATCAAGTGTAAAACAGTATTAGGTGTAAAAGAATAAAAAAAAATATTTTTCTTCAAATGAAGACTTACTACCCTGAGTTAGTGCATCACTCTGCAAGAACATTTGAAAATTAATGTACTTATTTACTAACTAACATGCACTACGGCTGAAATCAAAATTTAATTGCTTTCTGGGTAATATAATTATTTTGGAATAATTTAATACCTTATTTTTTAATTATATCGGTAACTTTTACCAGGTTTAAACGGGACTTGATTTTGCTGATCAAAGAAAATGGATGCGGGCATCTTTGACAGCAATGTTAGTTGAAGGTCATGTATTTAAATCAACCAATCAGAGCTGATCGAGATACACATGTGCATATAATTAGGAGTTTTCCAGTATTAAAATATATCAAGTTTGGAAATAAGTTTAAATTGAGAACAAATATCAATAGAAGTATAATTATAGATATAATGCTTTCGTATTGACTGTTGAAAATATCAAACCCGTCCGAAATATCAACAATACTAAAGAAGACAAGGTGCACACCCGGACGCCCTGAAGTCTCTTGTCTACTGGCTTCTCATGTAGTCCACATATCTCCATGTCGATCTATATTCGTATTATTATTTTTTTATTTTAGATTGAAAGTAACGAAGATATAGAAACTTCTGGGCATTATAAAATACTGATCTCTACCTGAAACAACCCTGAAACTTTCCAGATATAAAAAAAAAACTTTGCCAGAATGACGGAATAAAAACTTTTGGGTCAGTGGGACTCAGTCGGGCGAGGGGAAACAAACAATATTTTGGCCCAAGATCTAGCTGATCTACAAATGTTTTTCTTTCAAAAAAAAAATATGGGAGTTACCCAATTGATTGATATGTTCATAAAATCAATAACAAAAAATTTAAATGGTGCAAATTCATGCAATCTGAGCATAACTGAGGCTCAATCTGATTACAATCAGATCTTTGATCCGCTCCGTATAACGGAGCTGATCAAAGATCTGATTTTAATCAGATTGAGGTGAGGCTGCTTTTCAAAAATCTAAAATACATTCACATTACAGCTTCAATTGAAGTTACAAAATCCATCGTATTGTGTGACATGATGAAACTGAATGAAGACCCAGATTACGACATTTTTTTTATCATTAAGATGTTATACACGGACGTGAACAAAGAATATATCTGACAAACATAGGAGAATGTCGATCTCGATTTGATCTAGATGCATAAATTTTGTGCAAATCAAAGGGAATATTTTGTTTATAAAAAAAAAAAAGGAAAATTATTCTCCTAAAGGGGAGAATTTGACTAATTTTGGATGGGGAATACTGTGGAATTTCGACAGTAAATTGGACCTTGAAAATTCCCAGACTCTGTATGTAATATTTCCTCAAAACTGACTACAATTAAACACCAGTAGTTTGTAGTTGTTAAAGCAAACCTCCTGGGCCAGTGAAAAAACAGTTTGTTATAAAGAAATTTTGTTACACTGCGTTATTTTCCTCTCAAAGGGAAATAAATATTTGCACTTTGCAATAAGTATGAATTTGTTATGAATGTGTTTGTTATAAGCGTGTTTTGCTGTATATCCAACAACTTATACAGTGAAAATTAAGACAATCAAAATCTCAATACTCATACAAACATTCTGTAAAATAAGAGGTCATAATTTGAAAACTGGGGGAGGAGTTAGACAACAATTCATGTATCCTCCATAAAACATTAACTAAATATCAAATAAAGTGGCAAAACCCATGCAAGAGGGGTAAAAATGGATCAAAATCGCAACATGGTCAAAAGTGCTCCACAAAGTACACAGAAAGTTTCAGCTTGACATGTAACACACATGCATACGTCCAGACAATAGCTGTACCATAATATCATTGTCCTTTCTAAAGACTGCCGTATGAAAATGTGAAAAGTTAACATGACATCAGCAGAGATAGGGGGACAGCTGAGAACTCAAAACACTACAATTTACACACAAAAAGTCAGTAAAAAATTTGTAAAACTTACAAGTTTTGAGAGTTATACATGACATTGTATGTATTTGTAATGACTGCATTTTGAAATTTTACCTACATTTATGTATATATTCTGTATTATATTCCTCTGATACTAGTATTATATATCCCACATCTGTTACAACTATATAGTACATTGATAGACATTGTAGCAGTTCTTGATGTATAGAAATTACAAAGTATATATGGCTTGATTTGAATGCAACCTTGACAGTTTTGCACAATTCAAAATCATCCTCTCCATTTAATTTCTTTGACATTTATACATATTTAAACTGCAGCAAAAATAAGGCTATACATATAACATTTTTTTATTTAGTTGATTTGGCAATTTTGCAAGTTTAAATCATCACCAGACTCACAAAACTCTGTGGTCATGCTCTGCTTAAGTTTTCAGCACAGGTGAAGTAAAAGTGCAAACATACTTTAAATATACATCATTCAAACATGAGAAGTATTTGACCAACATGGGCCTTATAAATTGTCTCCATACTAATGATTAATGTTTCATGAAGGTACAAAGAGACCTGTCCATCGACAGAGTAGTTGGATATTATAATTATTCAATTCATATAAACATATTCCAAATAATTACAGATATGTTATGCATTTTTCCTTAAAATTTTAAAAACAGCTGTTGACATTAAAAACTCCAGGAAGAAAATTTCTATTTGACGTAAAACAAACCCAACTATGTAAATACAGAGTAACTAACCTGTGCTAGTTCCGTGTTTAAACTGCTTGAGCAATGTATGAGCTATCATATACAACTGATTAAGTCACCGCCCAGTTTCCAGCCTGTCAATCACCCTGAAAAATATCCAGTTTTCTCTCACATCAATACCATAATTGTTATACCAAGAAAAATTGGGTTTCTATCAAATGCAAGTCGTTCAAAGAACTCTATGATCAATATGCATGGTCAGTAAAGGATTGTTGCTTGTTCGATCGATTAACAAGGCTTTGTGAAAGATTACACATAGGCATGTTCAATCAGTTAAGCTTGCAACAAAACAATATAAACATGTACAGGTATCATACTAATGAATAATTTTAGCCCAAAAACATTCAAAATGGTCGGGGAATTCAATATAACTTCTTGTAGAATGACTATGTCCATCTGTAAGTTGATGAAAATTAACAAGAAGCCCACAGGCCTTATCGGTCACCTGAATACTAGTGAAAAAGTATCACTACTTCCATGGGCTATGAAATCTAGAAAAAAAATTCCTGTTCTGAATATCTAAGCTAAATTCTAATGTTCATCAACAGCATAAAACAAGATGTGTTCTTAAAACTTCACTGCCCTCAAAAGTACATACACTGATGGAAGGCTTTAAATAATAGGTGTATTAATTAACATTAAAACATCAAAACATATCACTAATTTGGACTTATCCTTAAGTCATAACCCTGGGTTTTGATTGAAATTCATCATTTTTTGTACATCCTTTTCTGCTATTCCTAAGTATGCATTTAGATTTTATACAGTATCAGCACACTTACACATATATACTATGTACTAAGTTTGGCCCTACCCTGGGTCTGAACCCTTACTCTGGGGATCATCAACTTTACAATATTGGTAAAAGACTACCTGCTCTATCCATTTAGTTTCAATTTAGTATCAACAGCACTAAAGAAGATGCTATTTAAGTGTTTTACACATAAACACTATATATTTAAGTGTTTTACACATAAACACTATATAACAAGTTTGGTCCCACCCTGGGGTCAGAACTCCTACCCCGGGGATCATGAAATTTACAATTTTGGTAGAGGCCTTCCTGCTCTCCATCACCATGCATTTAGTTTTTCTTAAACGTGTGTGGTTCTTGAGAAGAAGATTTTTTAAAATTGGTCAATTTTGGGCAGTTTTTGCCCTGCCCATAAGGCCCCAGGGGTGCAGGAATCCTAAAATTTACAATTTATGTCCCCCTTGTTCCAAA
Source organism: Ostrea edulis (assembly GCF_947568905.1). Taxonomy (NCBI): domain Eukaryota; kingdom Metazoa; phylum Mollusca; class Bivalvia; order Ostreida; family Ostreidae; genus Ostrea; species Ostrea edulis. Next base: position 45,140,956 of record NC_079167.1, read on the forward strand.
GATGCTTCATACCAAATATGAAAAGAATTGGAATGATAGTTATCAAGAAGAAGTTAAAAATGTCTATTGTTCACACATTTAATAATAATTAACTGACCATTTTGGCCCCACCCTGATACCAAAACCCCTACCCCTGGGATCATCAAATTTACAATTTTGGTAAAGGACTACCTGCTCTTTCTAAATATCTATTTAGTTTCAATATAGTATCAACAGCACTAAAGAAGATGTTATTTAAGTGTTTTACACATAAACACTATATACCAAGTTTGGCCCCGCCCTGGGGTCAGAACCCCTACCCCGTGGATCATGAAATTTACAATTTAGGTAGAGGTCTTCCTGCTCTACATCACCATGCATTTAGTTTTTCTTACACATGTCCAGTTTTTGAGAAGAAGATTTTTTGAAAATTGGTCAATTTTGGACAGTTTTTGCCCCGCCCATAAGGCCCCAGGGGTGCTGGAGACCTGAAATTTACAATTTATGTCCCCTTTGTCCTAAAGAGGCTTCATACCAAATATGAAAAGAATTGGATGATAGTTATCAAGAAGAATTTAAAAATGTCTATTGTTCACACATCTAATAACTGACCATTTTGGCCCCACCCTGATACCAAAACCCCTACCCCTGGGATCATCAAATTTACAATTTTGGTAAAGGACTTCCTGCTCTTTCTAAATATCTATTTAGTTTCAATATAGTATCAACTGCACTAAAGAAGATGTTATTTAAGTGTTTTACACATAAACACTATATACCAAGTTTGGCCCCGCCCTGGGGTCAGAACCCCTACCCCAGGGATCATGAAATTTACAATTTAGGTAGAGGCCTTCCTCCTCTACATCACCATGCATTTAGTTTTTTTACACATGTCTGGTTCTTGAGAAGAAGATTTTTGAAAATTGGTCAATTTTGGGCAGTTTTTGCCCCACCCCTAAGGCCCCAGGGGTGCTGGAGACCAGGGGCGCGTTTTACAATAGAACTTACGACTTACGACAAAACTTTACATACTGGAATTTTCAGGTTTATTGTAAGGTCATTCACTCCAAATGCAAAATATTTTTTTTAATTTGTTGAAAATTAAGCATCTGAAAAGTTTTACTTCGTTCACTTAAAGTAATAACTGTGTAATACAATTTAAGACTTGCAACTTTGTCGCAAGTTGTTTTGTAAAACGGGCCGGCCCTGAAATTTACAATTTATGTCCCCCTTAAATTGTCCCAATGATACTTCACACCAAATATGAAAAGAATTGGACTGGTAGTTATTAAGAAGAAGTTTAAAATGTTCAATTGTTAACGCACGACGACGGACAACAACCAATTGCAATAGGTCACAAATCCTGTTTTAGATGCTTTGAACAGTGCTAGCATTATAAGACTATACATCAATACATAAATCAGTGTTTTCATATACATACATTCTTGCATAGTTGAACATACTGTTCCCAAAAATAAATACTTTAATTAGCGGCTAATTCACTCCTGCACGTACAGATAGACGGACGAATTGAACAAGGCTTTTCCATGGATGACAGATTCCATCATGATATTTATATCTACTCGGGCATAAAGATAATGGGCTTCCTCTACTCCCTTCATGTAAATTGACAAGCTAATTATAATTTTCATTAAACATGTCACTATTTTCAAAATGTTACATTTCTTTAGAATCTGCAGTCAATTACTTTGACTTTTCACTGCTTTCAACTTGTCTAAAAGGCAATTAAAACTTAGTTTATAGAGCCAAACTGTGAGTCAACAGTTCTCAATTACCTCTATACATGTATATAAGTTTATCAGATTTACATACAGGTGACTCTCAATAACTTGAAGTTCAGGGGACCTTGATAAAACTTCAAGTGATTGAGAGTTCTCGAGACCGAAGGTTGAGTCAATTCCGGAAATTAAAGGTCCAACCATCATGGTTCGGATTTTATAGTAACCCGAGTGCATATTTACAACATCCTGGTATTGTTTTGACACATCTTTCATGTTTTTAGGTAATTGACTATAAAATTTCAACAACACTGAACTTTATCTTGCATAGATAAAGAGATTTTTATTAAAGTTTATGCATTTATTTGTTCTTTATTCACGTCAAGATATATACACATACATGTATACATATTAATTTACAAGACAAATTTCTTGTACATACCAAAGTTTTGTAGTCACTAACTACATGGAACACAATCATCACAATTTCCAGTCATTTTAAACAAAGGCTTAAGCACACAATCTACTAAATAACAATTTTCCCTTGGCATGTCTATCAATTATATTCTCAAAATTACTGTCTCATTGTCAAGTCCAAACCAGTTATAAATTTTATCTGTAGTCGAATTATATAACAAAAACAAAGTGCAGGTGGCGCCGGGTTAAATTGACCATATTAAATAATTAACTATCCACCCTACAAGGAGAGACATGTGATGTGTCACCTAAATAAACACTTCATTAATATGTCCGAACTAGCCTCTCCATTTTCACTGTTATCCAGGTAAGATCCAAGCAAAAATAATTATTCACTGATGTGATGGTGTGTATTACAGTTCCTGAAACTTCTACTTTACCATTTTTCTGTTCGCTCACCGTGCACTCTCCGTTTACAGTTTTGTGTTCAGAAATCGTTCACCATGATTTCACCGTTCACTGTCATTCGGAACACCAAAGTGAAAGGACCGATCTTAATAGCAAAGCAAAAATTAACAAGAGTACCACAAATGGTACCCGTGAAAATGCTTACATAGGGTTTTTTCTTAAGCTATAATTTGTAGATAGATTGATTGTATCTTGTTTAACGTCTCTCTTGAGAATTTTTCACTCATATGGAGACATCACCAAGACCGGGTGAAGGGCTTCAAATTTAGGCCTTCAATCAGCGCTTACGGCCATTGAGCAGTAAGGGTTGAACTAGTGTTAATCTAAAGTAAACTAGCATGGCGCCGTGCCATGCCCTTTTTGGCTAGCGCCATGCCCTTTTTAAATGCATCATGCCCTTTTTTCTCTATAAATTTTTTTTAAAATATTTGTTAATATAAACAATTGTTCTTTATTTCACAAGGTTGATTTAAAGGTTTAAAACAAGGCAGCAGGTATTAACTTTGAAAGAAGATAAATGATCATCCTATTACTATCATAGTATAATACAATGAAAGTGCCCCGAAATTGTCTTGCCAGCGACGAAAAGTGCCCTTTTAAATTTATGATATGTGTGCCCTCTCTAGATCCTAGATTTAGTGTGCCACGCCTACTGTGACATGGGACATCCGTTTTTAAGTTCATCTCAGAGGACCCATGACATTCACACCTAATGCCGAGCGTTTGGCGATGGAACTGTCACTACCTGTTTTAACAACTTTAGTTTGTCACGGCCAGAATTTGAACCCCGGCCTTCCGCATGTGGGGCGAACGCTCTAATTTTGCTTCAGGTAGTATCAGCCATCACCAGGCTGTGACATACTTTCTTTGTATAATTTATATGAATAAAGGGTCTTAGCTTAAAACTGACAGGAGGTAGATAGACAAACCAAGAGTTCTGTGTGTAAAATATTTCCTTAAATTCAACAGAGTTCAACAATCAGTAAATATTCAAAACGTCAAAAAAAATTAAAAAATTGTTGAGAATCAAAATCCTTGCACTATGCACATCTTCAAGTCATTTACAAATACCCTAGCTTCTAAACTGTGAGGAGTTATAAGGACAATTAAACCATGTTTTTATTTAATATATCCTCAAAATGAACTAAGTTCAACAACCTGTAATTTTTTTTAAAAGTTGAAGACAATCAAAAATCCTTGCCGTATCTTCCATACCCTGTTATTTGCACTGCGGTGCAGATTAGTTTGAGCCTTTTCAAATGTCTTATTTAGACACATCCCCCAAAACATTCTAAACCCCATTTTTTAATATCTCTACCCCAAAGAAAACCCTTATAGGCCAATCCGAAAACATGAGTTATCTTTCCTTGATCCGGGACGTAGTGCGCTTGCGTAACAGTAGTTTAAGACTTCCGGGTAGTATATTCGAGAAGCGTCATTATCAACAGTGCAGAAGGCCGCAAAGATATTGCTGTATAATTTTACAGTAATCACGCTAACAAATATTTTAACATTAATAAAAAAAATCCCAATGCATAGGTTTACTTCATACACGTGACAATAACCAACTTTGCATGTAAAAATAATAGAAAATTAATGTTGTAAGTAGATGAGGACCCCCCCCCCCCCCCCCCCAATAGAATGGTCTATCGTTAAAGTGAAGGGCCTGTCCCGAGACACTGTTAGATTATTCTAACTATCCCCCCTCCCCATTTTCCAGGATTGTACGTGTTTTATGACTGAAAATTATCATACATGTATCATACATTGCATACATTTCCTCAGAATCTTTAGCCCGTGTTTTAATACAGTCAGATTTATAATAAAATATCAGAAGTTACTTGTTCAATATCAATGTAGTACATTCAGCGATAAAAGTTCTGCCACGATGTACATCTAGGTATGTCGGACTGACACCTCTGGATTCTGAAAATGTCCATCTCTTCGATTGGCGAGTAAAATTTATCCCAGCCTGTACTTGTAAATGAGAGGCCACTGACAGATTTCTAGCTGTCTGCCCACAAACTTTATACAGTTTCAAATACAAGTATAACCATAAAGAAATTCGTCGTCACAAACCATCTTTAAACTGACATTTACACATGCAATGTTTTGAAAATAAAATAACTTATAATTGAACGCCCTGAATTTATAGTCGGCAAGAGTGTGTACCTGTAAATACAGCCATTTTGGGTAAAATATTTGGAGTTTTACTCAAATTATTTTTTATATTTGTGGCGAAAAGGGGGGGATCTACATCTGTCATTGCAATTTCTGTTATGACACGATACGTGCCTATACATAATCAAGTACATTTCAAGGGGGCTAAAACGAATAAAAGAGGGAAGATACAGAGACGTCAAAAGCATTCTATTGGGGGTTAAACTTACCTTTCCCCAAAGAGTACATTTGAGAATATGGCAGCCCCCCCCCCCCCCCCCCCCCCCCCCCCCCCCCAGATCACACAGATCTATGAAAAATAATTTATATCAATCGAGCAATATTGAACAAAAATAATTTTTTTAAAAATAATTTGATTAACTATTTTTCTGCATTTAAAACATATCAGTTGATATTAACAATTCCAGCTTATGCTGCAGTGTACTTGTAAATGATTTGCACACAGAATGAACACGTTCAGGTACTTTGGAGAAAGTTACCCAAACATTGCAGTCTGGTTTATTTTTGAAAAACAATGAGAGCGTTGATTTCCTAATTTAATTGATTTTTTTTACTATTTTGAAAAGGGGGGGGGGGGTGTTATGCAAGATCTTTGCACGTGTCGATCCTTGTAAAAACCCGAGCTTTGAGTTGATGAGATACCATCATCTCTTGAGAATCAGAAGTTCTGTTCTGATTTCATACAAAATAATTATGCCAGTCGTATGTAAACAAATGAATGTCTGCGTGATTTCCAATTTAATTTTTAACCCCCCCCCCCCCCCCCCCCCAAATCACACCGGACTCGATCAAGAAATTCGTTTTTGTTTCCATTAACATTTTCTTACTCTCTCGTACAAATGATTTCAACTGTTTTCGATTTTGAACAGCACCCATATTAATATAACTCTTATAATATATGCGAAGTATGAGTGTGTTACTACCCGGAAGTTGTCATATTCACACTAAATGTAAGAATACAAAGAGAGATAACTCACGTTTTCGGAAAGGCCTATAGAGAGACGACACTCATTCTATCAAGCTAAATAAGCGTCTGAAAGGGAAGTATTCCCGGGAAAAGGGTTTTCTTTGGGGGAGAGATATTAAAAAATGGGTTTAGAATGTTTTGGGGGAGATTATTCTAAATAAGACATTGTAAATGGTTCAAACTAATCTGCACCGCGGTGCAAATAACAGGAGTATATATAGGGTGACAACTGACAAGACTCGCTTTTAAAAGGCTCAATCTAATTTGCACCGTGGTGCAAATAACAGGAGTATATATAGAGAGACGACATTTATTCTATCAAGCTAAATACGCCCGTGAAAGGACATTATTCCCGAGAAAAGGGGTTTCATACTAAAAATATTTAAAAGGCTTGAACTAATCTGCTCCACGGTGCAAATAACAGGAGTATATATAGGGTGACGATTGATCGAGTCTGCACTGCTGTGCAAATAACAGGAGTATATATAGAGAGACGACACTCATTCTACCAAGCTAATTACGCATTTGAAAGGGAAGTATTCCCTGGAAAAGGGTTTTCTTAGCAGGAGAGATATCAAAAATTGGGATCACAATTTGTGTAGAATTGCATGCATTTGAATGACTGTCTGTTCAAGGATATATAGCATTTTTTGTACTATAACAGGGTTTTGACATTTACTTTTTTGAGCACTAGACTGCAGTCGGGCTATTTCAAATGATTTTTGCTAGACCTGACCTTAAATCCACTAGCCCCGACCAACTTTCCAGAAACTGATAGTTTCTCCATATTTAAATGTACTTAATTCAAATGACAAACATAAAGTTTGCATGAACTAAAACGTACTTAATTGTCTCAAAAAAGATCTTTAGTCTCGTCATTCAATTTAATGCTTTCATTTTCAAACACATTTTCTGTTTAGATCTTTAAATTCTACCCGGCACGGAAATTCTCTAGTCCATTTAAAATAAAACGACCTCGGCCGTTTTTTTAAATCTCTATTTCATATAAGCCAGGTGCTTTGTTTCTTCCCAACCTTTTACTTCTTTTCTCTTGGGACATCTTTTCTTGAGGACGAGAAGTCGTATTTGAATATAGAGACATTCTCGCACATATGTCAAAACCAAAAATAGCTGTATACGACGTAATTTATTAATTTGATAAACACTTTCTTATATTTGATTCAAATAAACGGGTTTTTTTTAATGAAAATAAATTCATCTAAAACATAACTTTACACACATTAACATCGAGTAGATGTCGTAAAACATCACTTATTTATTAGAACTAAAATAGAAAGTGTGTCATCATGCGGTTCAAAATTGCTCGCAAACTCTACAGTTATTCTTTTTTAGTTAAGAATAAAATATCTTATGGTTTCAAGTAAAGTTTCTTGTTTATTTTTTCAACACGACAAGTCGGACTAGTAAATCGACATTTTACCCGACCGGACCTATCATTCAGTAGACTCAGTCAGTCGGACGTGCCTTAGTGTCAAACCCTGGATAAATGAATAGGTTCTTTGGTTGTTTATTCCGGCATACAAGATACAGGAACACAGATCACTGAATAGGGAATAAGCTGCAAACAAATCACTATTTATTTTTCAAGAACATACAAATGGATGTTTATTCCGTAAGATACAGTCAGGGTTTGACATTTACTTTTTTTAGCACTAGACCAGTCGGGCTACTTCAAATGATTTTTACTAGATCTGACTTTATATCCACTAGCCCTGACCAACTTTCCAGAAAAAAACTGATAGTTTCTCCATATTTAAATACTTCATTTACAGTTATTGGGAAGGCCATGCGCCCTGCTCCATAGTCCCATTCAGGTGAAAATTGGCACATTAAATTATCTAATCCATGCGCCAAAGTGCGCATTCATTATTGATTGTAACTTCCGGGTTTTTTTCTCTAGAATGAATTGAGTACGACTTACTTATTTTTTGTACTTTCATTTTTAATTCCTATGTATTCTGATACACCGAATCTCATTGGTTGAAGCAATACAAATCAAAATAGATAACCAATAAACTATTTCCTCTTCCATCACATCTCATCACGTCTTCTCATGCCTATACTTTAGCGTTTAAGCTTCGGAAGTCCAAGGACAGATATAGAATCAACAGAAAGTGGAGATAAAAACAAATAATGGAAAAACAAAAAAACGAGAGACCGCCTTCAAATACCAATGCCAAGAAAAGCAATGATACCGTTGAGAAGGGGACATTGAAACAAAGTAGAAACATTAATTTTCAAGAGCGGTGGAAAAGATTGTGATCATGGTTCAGAGTTTATATTAAGGTAAGGTTTGCAACAACAGGGAGATAACTCTTGATATACCTCAGTGCACTTCGCGCTTTATGATGTCATAAGGAAAAAATGCGTCACGTCATAGTTGAATCGAGGGAAAATGTCATGTCATAATATTTACTTGCTATCTACGACCGCTGTCAAGTGTCAAGTGGCGTATGTGTAACCATCTATGACAAAATAATAATGTTTCTCAAACGATCATTTATAAATTATTTTCTTTGAGATTATAAAAGTCTAAAATTTTTATATACACATATGTAGTATGCGCTACGGTTAATTTCCATTAAAATTATGTTGTTACCATGTAATCTCTGTGAATCTTGCTAGGGAAAGTAGGATTGTTTATTTTGATGCTGTTATAATCGATCATTGTTTGTGAAAAGTATCCTCAAAGACAAGGTTCGGCATTAACGAAGCTAGGAATTTTTATGACATTCACAAGCATTTTTTAAAATAAACCCGACAATGCTCTCTAATTACATGCACTTCATATTTCAATGCTATGACATCTACTTGCGCTAATAGAGCGATTTATCGCATGAACTTTGAAATGTAGAAAACGCGACTGATATGATCATGTAAGAATAAAAAAGGGGTCTTCTCTAGTACATCTTAAAATAGTCTTAATTTTGTCTGAGGAACATTTGCATAACGTCGACATAAAACAGATTTATTAGTGTCATTTTTACTAACTTAATGTTACCCCCACCCCTCTAGATCCACCACTGACCGGGTTTTATATTGTCACGAAGGTTACAGTTGTATGTTCAACTATGTAAACAAACATCAAGCAGAGGGAAATTATTCCAAAGATGTAGTATATAAGACAGGTTCGGGCTAATGTAACACGGAATTTATGACGAAGCAGGACCGTGGAAAACCCGCCGGGATATTGAAAATATTGTATTGTATTGAATTTAGAAAAAAAACTCACCATCTTAATTTCTAATAAATGTGATACTACAATGCTTAACAAATAAATATAAATATCATTTTGGGGCTGGAATTGTATCTTATTCATGAAAATGCTCAATGCACTCTTCAAAAGTTGTACAATATTTATAAAACAAAGTGACAAATCGCATAAATGAAATAATTCTTTTTAATGTTACCATGGAAACAAAGCCCGGTGGGTAGTAATTCTATATGCTTTCTTAAATATTTATGGTCCAAATATTATGTTTAAAGTAAAAAAAATTCTGACATAGACCTTGTAATGTTGCTCAATATACTTTTGTTGCCATGGCAACCAATTTAAATTTTATTCAAGATATAAAAAGTGCAATTTTTTGTGTTTTAAAATAACATTTTTCTACCAATTAGTATAATCTTAGAGATAATACTCTTTTTAAAAATTCTACCAGTTTTTTACCTCATAAGTTTGCCTCGTGTAGTTTTTATACCATAAGTATTCCCTTTTGTACAAAGATCCCGAAAATGTAAAACATCACAAAAATAAGCCCATCTGGTCAAAAAACGATATGGGCGATTTTTTTTTAACAAGTCAATTTCTAAAAGATAAATTCCTACTGAACATACTGATATGCAACATGACTTTGTTCGCTACATGTCAAAATGTCGCAAACCTTACCTTAAAACAATAATGTTCCACTGCACATTTGCTATTTATTGAAAATGGTCATTCAACATATGTTGATGGCCCATTAAATCTGAAAATGGCCCATTGAAAACTTGAATCGTGGGGCCATAGTCCCATAGACCATTTTGGCCTTCCCAATCACTGCATTTAAATGACAAACATTAAGTTTGAACCAAAACGTATTTAATTGTCTCAAAATATCTTAAGTCTCGTCATTCCTTGAGGACAAGAAGTCGTATTTAAATATAGAGACATTCCCACACATATGTCAACACCGATAAATATCTGTTTACGATGTAGTTTATTAACTTGATAAACACTTTATTATAGTCAATTCAAATAAATTGTTTAAAATTAACATCAAGTAGATGTCGTAAAACATCACTTCCGACCGCGACTTATTTATAAGAACTAAAAATCGAGATTATTCCATCACACGTTTCAAGATTGCTTGCAAACTCTTTACAGTTATTTTCTTTTAGTTAGGCCAAGATAAATAAATTGTGTGTTTCCGGTTCCCCGACCAACCCTAAAATATTTGAGTCGACTCTTAAAAATTTATCCGCCGATTAGGGCTGTGCAGTGCACCGAAAATTTCGGTGCACCGCGATTCATACCATTCGATTCGATGTGTCGATTACAAATTCCGGATTTCAGTTCAGATTTTACATACACCAAAACAACAAATATGGCGTCCGAGTGATGTGCAGAACATGTGGTTTTTTATGCAACAGGGATTTAAATCACTACCGTGTTGAGAGTTAGCATTTTCACCACTCGGATACGTAACAGAATATGGTCCGTAAGGTCATTGTAGTTTATCTTTACATGACATATAGCATTTCTGTCAGTGGTGGAGTGAAATCAACATCGTAGGTAATGACACAGATTTGACAGTTAATATGAGAGAAGTAAATCAATAAAGGAGATATTTTCAAAGACTCTCAATTGATAGAATTGTTGAATTTTTACATATCAATGAAAACAATATCATATACATTTTAGATTCACTATAGATTTGTTTAATAATCTAAAACTTATGCAGCACATTAATATAACAAATTTTAATAGACTGTCAATGTTTTCTTTTTTCTATCAAAGTTATAAAATGTCATTATAAATAGATATGATGTTTACAAATGACGACATATAGTTATATAACTTGAATAAAATAAAATCAAAGATGCTACTCATTAAAATTGTTAATTTTTGTGTTATTATTAGATAAATTGGACCTAACATGAACCGAATCGAAAATAATCGAACCTGAATCGTCCCAGCCCTACCGCCGATATATATTCTGGAAGTAAACAATTCCGGTTTCACTATTAGAAATCCTAATCTCCATCACTTGCTTGTTTGAGAAAATACATATATATCCTATACGTAAATGGCAGCGTGCTTGCCAAGCACATTGCTGGCAACAGGGCTCACGCTGCCCATCGCATTTTACGATTTTTCAGGGAAAAAATGCGATAGAAATTCCGGAAATGCAACACAGACATTTCGTATTTTAGATATCTCAGCGCCATCTTGAATGTCAGCTGTTGGCATCCAAACAGCCTCAGGGCTGTTTTACCTGTGCATAATGAATGTGGATACCCTGTCGCATGGAAACAATAAGACTTAGGGGCGTCTTGTTTATTTAGCAGTTTACTCAAGACAAAGGGTTGATCCTCTATGTGCAGGTAGGTGTGAATGAAATTAACTGTGCACGTGCGAGTTGCCTACATATCGTAATATACTGGGGAGATACCCAGAGTCATGTCATTACTGGGGAGCTACCTATTTTGGACTTGGTCAGTTACTATTAAATGGAGGAATGTTGGGAAATTGCATCATTCTTTAGGTCTTTGGAAAATGGCCATAAGGAAACGCAAAATTGTAGGTTCTTCTGAAATTGCTATGCTATCATCTTTTGACTTCACATCATCTTAAGCCATTTAAAATTTATTTCAGACTTCCTGAAGCCCCTTCTCCTCCACATGAGATTCACTAAAGGACCACCTTGTCATTCTGGATTTCAAGATGAAAACGGGATTCTTCAGATAATTCTTTGAAAAATGTGATGTGAAACTATGATCATGTGTTATGTTTACAGAAATTAATCTTCAGTAACTTTGTCATCAGTGACTTTTTCTGAGTATTATATGTCATTTACACTTAAATAACATAATTAATTAACATATAGAAACTCATTTCTTGTCTTTATTTAATGTAGCCAGTTATAGGCTATGAAATACTCCTAAATTTTTCTGGTGTGAAATAGAATTAAGTCAACTTAGCCAAAAACAATATTTGAAAATAAAACCATGATTATGCTGAAATGTCATCTAGACTGACTGAAAAGCAATCTGCTGAAATACAATTTTCGCTATATCATATAATAGTGATTTATGATAAAAGTTAATCAAAGCTATGTTGTATACATCGTGTAAGAATAATAAGAGACATATATATGATATGTTGTATATGCCTCTTGAATAATACACATGAAATATAGATCTAACAGTAAACGTGTAGGAGTCAATGTGCGCACGCCAGGTTGCGACTCAAAATTGTGGTCCAGTGTGAGCCCTGTGACAGGCAATTACAATAGGAAAATGCAAACATCAAGAGGGAGAAAACTTTATGACTATGGTAAAAAACAATGAATCATTGTTTAGAATTTTTGAGATGCATCATGAAGGACCGTCCATCTGAATGGCCAAAACACTGCAAAACTACAATATTATCTGGCCAAATAAACCGCATTCCAAAAAACACCGAGCCGTATGAAGTTCAGGGCAGTATTTCTGTTGGTGATTTAGCCGGATTTGAAATGTAATATTATTTAGAGTTTATATGTGAACCGGATGTTGACCCTACATAATACACAGGGTTGTTAGTGGCAGTGAAACATCTCAGGATCTTCAAAAACAGTATAAAACTGTACTTCCTCTTTGTAAAGACTGTTATTCGCATGGAAAACTGCCATTAGTAAGCTGCCCTTTTGTGAGAAAGAAATGAACCTTGTTTTTCTCATTTTGTTTCTTATCAAAGTTGAATTTTAAACGATAAAATGTTGAAATAAAATAAAATGTTTTTCCTATACCTATACCTACCCTATTTTTTTCCAGGCTGGAATAGGAAACACACTATTTATTTATCTTGGCCTTAAGAATAAAATATCTTACAGTTTAAAGGGACTGGTTCACGATTTTTTATAAATATTGAAAATATAACTCATTTAATGTTGACAGTCAAAATTTTTACCTTTTGAATGAAAGATTAAAAGCAATATTTTAGCCTTAAATCTGTGTTATGTTACTTATGTAAACAAAGACTCGAGTCTTTTTATGTATACAAACAAAGAAGTGAATATTACAGGGGTCAACATTAACGTTTGTCCGCTTGTCCGGTACCAGTGGAAAAACATTTCGGACAAGTGAATATTGATGGGCACTTGTCCGATTGGACAAGTGCTTTTTTATGTAAAGAAGTCTCCAAACAATTTTGTGAAAAGTTTATCGGTAGTTGAGAGTCGGAAGTACATGTGTAATGCATGGAAAATGAACTTCGATCCCGATATCAATCGCTATGTAAACTAGCTGAGTCAAACTCAATCGGGATTGGTGTTCACATATTGCGTACTACTTTCAATCATCCATGGATCTTACTAAGTCACTGATTCAAGACAGGAAATCTCGATAAAATTTTGTTTTATGCGTTTGTTGTTTTTATCAAGAGAATAAGATATAAAAAAAAAATCAATCAAGCAGGTATAAAAATAGACTATATATTAAGTAAATTAAATACAGTTTTAAAGTTGACAATAATAGATCCTTTTTTTAAAATTTTAGTAGACTCGGTCGGTCGGACGTGCCTTAGTGTCAAACCCTGTACAGGAAAACAGATAACTAAATAAGCTGCAAATGAATTAATATATTCATTTTTCAAGGAAGTACAAATGGGTTTTTATTTCGAAAGATAGAGGAAAACAGATCAATAAAAACAGAATAAGCTGCATATGAATTAATATATTTTTCAAGGAATTACGAATGGCTGTTTATCCGCAAGGTTCTCTGAAAACTGAATAAGCTGCATTTCAATTGAGATGTTTTTCAAGGAATTACAAATAGCTGTTTATTCCGTAAGGTACAGTTAAAAAGACAGATCACTGAAAAGGGAACAAGCTGCAAATGAATGAATATATTTTTCAAGGAATTACGAATGGGTGTTTATTCCGCAAGGAACAGGAAAAGAGATCAACTAATCTGATGGGTAATATATATAAGCACAATTAACGTCAACAACGTCAAATATTATTTGCACCGCGGGACTGGGCCGCCCTCACCACAAACCGGGTCCGGTAGCAGGTCGTTCCGTCCCACAGTCGGTCCGTCCCATGGTCGATTCGGCCCATTTTGCTTAGTCGATCCGGCCCCTCCAATTTTTCTTATCAAAGATATAATAAATGAATAATTACTTAAGACAAAGGGACGTTTTAGCATATATATTGCAGTTAGTTATCAAAATTAGATAACTGGCGATGTTGTTTAGTAGATTTATAGCGCAGACTGCCCAGTAGGGCCCCTACTATTAGATAACTGCCGAAGTTAGACTTGTAAATAAAATTGTTTATTCGGGATTTATAATTTTTGTTTGAAGTGCGATGGTTATGAAAATGTGTGCTCATTAACTATTGTAGAAACATCGTTATTTAAATATGTATAGCAATCAATGTAAATGTGTGTCCCCTGTCCACTGATCATTCTGAAAACACCTGAGTGAAAAGTTTTATAACTGCATTGTTGTGCAACCTTTGATCATTAATTACGAGCTTACAGTAACCTAACTATTCTTTGTATTGAAAATGAAGCCCATTTTATCGAATATTGTGATGTGTATAATGATCTTTGAAAAAGCTGTCAAATATCAAAACAGCATATTATTGTCATCCTACCTGATGACAGAAGATATCAGCGGCACACACACCATGAAGATAAAATACGCAAAATGAATTAAACCAATTCAGTACTGTAAATAGCTTGGAAAAAAGTAATGATTTTTTCTGGGCTGGATCGACTAGGGGACGTATTAACTAAGGGACGGATAGTCTAGGGACGGATCGGGAATGGGACGAATCGACTAAGGGACGGATTGATAATGGGACGGAACGTCTAGAAAGCACCGGGTCCGTAGGGTACACATTGTCACTTTAACCTGTTAACGATAGTACATTCTATCTAGTTATTGATGTATCTATATCTATGTATTTTGGACACTTAACTTATGCTATATGACTACTCGATCGTCAAAGCCAAAAATGAGGAGTCTAAAATTTGATTGCGCTTACTTACAAATTACAATAACTTTTGACTTTTCCCCGGGAAATTTTTTATATACCTTTCGCGCAATACCCGGGGGGAAAATCGGTATATCCCCCAAAAATACACTGTACCAAACACTGCGACACAATGTCCACGGATTCCTATTAGATTCCTATTAGATGGGTTCATAAATGGTTACATTAAAAAAAAAATTGTAAAGTAAATTGGTACCGTTATACTTCCAGTCTATTCATCGAGAAATCTGATACATCCGGACGCCATTGCTGGCGCCATTGACGTATTATAAAGTATACCACGCCCGATGAAATATTAAAGACGATAATATTATCAAGGTAGTTTTTTAGTAAATTTTATATATCATTATTTTCTAATTTAATTAATGAAAGGCGCATTACCTGTCCTTTTGTCACCAAAATGAATTCAATGAATTTTTTTTGTATCATAACAGTAATAACAATAGTTGATAATTGTAATAACAATCAGTAATAATAATTTAATTGTTTTAGGTTTTCAATCTCAAAAGCAGGCATATGAATATGTACTTTAGGCGATTAAATAATTGTCTTTCTTTTCTTTACACTATAAGCTGTTATTTATTAGCTTTCTCTAATTTTTGTACCCCAAAAAATATGTTTTATTAGTCATTATTATACATTCCTATGCCATTGATATATGTTAAAAAGTCAAAGAATCATTTGATAAACAATTCGGTTTATATATAATGCAACACTGGAAAAGATACCTGGGTGGTTGCTTCAAGCCAAATCTCTGGACATTTTAAGCGACACCTAAAAAAAATTTTTTAAAGATTGCTTTTAATATCTAGCTAAAAGACAGTTCTAGGTTATTTACAAACTGTTTAAAGATTTTCTTTATATATTAGTATGTAAAAATTTGATTCCCTGTTGGGGCCCATCCTACCCCTGGGGGGGGGGGGGGGCATGATTTGAACAAACTTGAATCTGCACTATGTCAGGAAGCTTTCATGGACAAATTTGGAAGAAGATTTTCCCTATATATTTGCATGTAAAACTTCAATCCCCTATTGTGGCGCAACCTACCCCTGGGGGCCATGATTTGAACAAACTTGAATCTGAACTATATCAGGAAGCTTTCATGTAAATCTCAGCTCTTCTGGCCCATTGGTTCTTGAGAAGATTTTTAAAGAGTTTCCTTATTTATTCTTATGTAAAACTTTGATCCCCTATTGTGGCCCCAACCTACCCCCGGGGGCAATGTTTTGAACAAACTTGAATCTGCACTATGTCAGGAAACTTTCATGTAAATCTCAGCTTTTCTGGCCCAGTGGTTCTTGAGAAGAAGATTTTAAAAGATTTTCTTTATTCATTCCCATGTAAAACTTTGATCCCCTATTGTGGCCCCAGCCTACCCCCAGGGGCCATCATTAGAGCAAACTTGAATCTGCACTATGTCAGAAAGCTTTCATGTAAATCTCAGCTCTTCTGGACCAGTGGTTCTCGAGAAAAAGATTTTCTCTGTTGATTTGATTTGATTTAAACATATTTTATTGAGAAACTCAATATTGGATCGGGCAACAGGCATAGCCTATGTAGGCCCTCTCCCAGATTTTCTCTGTTTATTCCAATGTAAAACTTTGATCCCCCTATTGTGGCGCCAACATACCCCTGGGGGCCATGATTTGAACAAACTTGAATCTGCACTACGTCAGAAAGCTGTCATGTAAATCTCAGCTTTACTGAACCAGTGGTTCTTGAGGAGAAAATGTTCTCTATTTTTTCCCATGTAAAAATTTGATCCCCTATTGTGGTTCCAACATACGCCCGGGACCATGATTTGAACAAACTTGAATCTGAACCATGTCAGGAAGCTTTCATGTAAATCTCAGCTCTTCTGGTCCAGTGGTTCTTGAGAAGAAGATTTTCTCTATTTATTCCTATGTAAAACTTTGATCCCCTATTGTGGCCCCAACCTACCCCCGGGGACCATGATTTTAATAAACCTGAATCTGCACTATGTCAGGAAGCTTTCATGTAAATCTCAGCTTTTCTGGCTCAGTGGTTCTTGAGAAGAAGATTTTAAAAGATTTTCCCTATTTATTCCTATGTAAAACTTTGATCCCCTATTGTGGCCCCAACATAACCCCCCCCCCCCCGGGGGGGGGGGGGGCATAATTTGAACAAACTTGAATCTGCATTATGTCAGGAAGCTTTCATGTAAATATCAGCTGTTCTGGACCAATGGTTCTTGAGAAGAAGATTTTTAAAGATTTTCTCTATTTATTCCCTTGTAAAACTTTGATCCCCTATTGTGGCACCAACTTACCCGTGGGGGCCATGATTTGAGCAAACTTGAATCTGCATTATGTCAGGAAGCTTTCATGTAAATTTCAGCTCCTCTGACCCAGTGGTTCTTGAAAGGAAGATATTTAAATGACCCAACCCTATTTTGCATTTTTGTGATTATCTCCCCTTTGAAAGGGGCATGACCCATCACTTGAAAAAGTTGAAAGCCCTTCACCCGAGGATGCTTTGTGCCAAGTTTGGTTGAAATTGACCCAGTGGTTCTGGAGAAGAAGATGAAAATGTGAAAAGTTGTTCGACGTCGCCGACAACGACGACAGAAAACGGATCAATTTTGATCAGAAAAGCTCACTTGAGCCTTCGGCTCAGGTGAGCTAAAATGGGAGAAATTATGAAGTTATCAACAGCAAGAGACAACCAAAAAATCATAGGAGTAGTAGTTTTAGTTTCCTTACTTATCTATTTTGTTTTCTTTTTATGTAAATATTCTATCGTCCCGAACCAGGCTGAAGCTAGCAGCCACTAACCAGCAGCCAATAAACACGTAGAAGCTAGCTGCCACTAAGGAAAATCATCAAAGGACTGAGAGTACTCATCGAAAAATATTTAATTTGAAACCTATTCTAAAGGAAATTTTTAATTAAGGTCTTCCGTAACAACGGAAGACCTTCTACTGATTGTGCTGGTTAAGATTATTCTTATTATTCTTTTTTTCTTTTTTCTTTTTTTCCCTAGACGCTAACTTTGAAGCTTCATATCTCGCTCATTTCTGCATGGATTTTGCTCAAAATTTCAGCTAGGGTTTATAAACTTGACAGAACAATTTTAAAATCATGTACTACATTTAAAGACCCAACTTTAAGTTAACGCCCCCAAATTTTACCTGTGTCGCGATCAATGATAAGCCGCTGGTCAATCAAACTTTTAACAATAGAGCTTAGGTTGATTGACGTTTACAGAGACATTGGTCTACAGCTACCTGAGAAAGATGTTTTGATAACAATCATGGCTAATGATGACCGGCAGTCTTCAGATCTCGAGGAAAGTCCCAGTATACCTGAGTTTTGATAGCATTGACTCGCACCTAGAATATTTTAATTTCTAACATCCCAGGGCCGTAAATTACATGGAGGCGGAGGAGGCAGCTGCCTCCTCCAACTTTTGAGCCAAAAAAAAATTAAAATTTAAAGTTCATTAGAATTTATGTTGTTTCCAATAACTAAGAACATGATACCTCCCTTAAAAAGCATTCCAAATCTTTCTTTTAGAATGAGTTAGTCAAGTAACATCTTAGAAGGCCCTAGAATCAAGGATTTTGCACGAAACGTGTTCAGTGTGCACAAAATGTGCTCAGCGTCTGGGGGCCTGGACGGCCCCCAGACCCCCCGCCTAATTTCCTGCCTCCTCCAAATTGAAGGTTAATTTACGGCCCTGCATCCCCTATACAATGCAATTTATCATCGTATTTTCTCTCTCCATCTTTATACATGTATTATAGATTAAACAATCAGAAATCAAACAATAATAATAATTAAAAAAAAAAACAAACATAAGTTATTGGAATATTTTCTATTAATGATTTATTGTGGCTTTATTCTTTATTGGCGCAGCACATCAACTTGTATAATGGTTATATTGCCCATGCGTAAAACTGTTACAGTAGTTTAAAAAATGCTTCTGTTTGAGATACCACATGGATTATAAATGACACAATCAGAAATCAAACAACAGTAAAAAAGCATAAATAAGTTATTGAGATATTTCTATTTATAATTTATCACGGCTTTATATTGAGAGAGAGAGAGAGAGAGAGAGAGAGAGAGAGAGAGAGAGAGAGAGAGAGAGAGAGTTATTGAGCTATTTATAATTTATCACGGTTTTATGTTTATAAAGAGAGAGAGAGAGAGAGAGAGAGAGAGAGAGAGAGAGAGAGAGAGAAATGTGTAAAACTGTAGCAATAATATAGATGAAATAATATGGCATGGCAATAGTGTTACATACGTATGACAATAATTACTCATACTAGCTATGTGTCAGCTTCTGTTTGGGATACCATCGTTACACAAACACTACGTCCACAGAAACCCTAAAGAGAGAGAGAGGAGGGGGTGTAGACTTCGTGTCAGCTTCTGCTTGGGATGCCATCGTTACACAAACACTACGTCCACAGAAACCCTAAAGAGAGAGAGAGAGAGGGGGGGGGGGGACTTCGTGTCAGCTTCTGTTTGGGATACCACCATTACGCAAACACTACAGCTACAGAAACCCTACACACGGCCCATATTGAGGGGTATCTTGACCATTTTTCATTTGGTTGTACATGTACACAGATCTACTTGGATTTATTCATTCTCTCGAAACATGGATATTTTACATACTACACCCACGACACCGCGAACTCCCAGGACACCAGGAAGTGCCTGGAAACGCCGGGTAATATTATATTTCGGAAATTATTTATATACGATATATAACAATTTAATTAGAAGTTTTAAAAAGCAAAGGTTTAGAAATGGGCTAAACCTGTCATTTGCAATACATAAATATGACCAAGTTTGAAGGTTTACGGGAAATAGAAATGCGGTATGCATGTAGGTAGAAATTTTAATTTTTTTTTTTTTTTGCACAAATCAAGACACTAAGCATAATTTGTAATAACCTGAGAAATTTCCTGTGTATATCATAAAAATATACACAACAACCGATCTCTTGGCCAGGTAAATTCCAGGTAAATAACATTGACCATGGATAAGCTCCGCCCACATTCAGTCATCCGTGGAGCAACCGTACGGTAGTTTTTTGGGTCTTTAAGAAATTCCCTTTTGTTCACGAGTTATTATGTTCCCCAAACAAAGTTTGGGAACATATTGTTTTTACTCTGTTTCTTATTATTATTATTATTATTATTATTCTTTTTCTCCGGTACTTTTTTGTCCGGTAGTGTTCTCAGAAACTACAAAAGGGATCGATATGAAACTTTCCAGGATGATAGTATAGCGTTTGTAGATGTGCATAGTGATAGTCATTTTGTTTACACGTGCATGCACGCGCGCGCACGTGCATTGCAATTTTGGTACAAAAAATGGAAAATCAGAATATTGAAGGAAGCGATATAAAACCTAAATAGGATGATAGTATATCATTTGTACATATGAAAAATAATAGTTATTTTGTCAGCACGCGCACGCATGCGCGTGCACGCGCATTACAAAATTTGTACACTAACTTTGGAATCAGTCTAACTTTTTTGTTGTTCATTGAAATGGCTTGAAATTCATATCATAGGTAGATATTGAGACCCTTAACTGATTTACATAGTCAAAATTACCAATTTGCACGCGCATGCACGTGCGCTTCATTTTGATTGGATAATACTAAAATGTTTGTAACTATCTTATTTATGAAGCGAATGAGATGATATTCACAGCATAAGTAGACAATATGTGTATCTATATATTGGTGTAATAAAAAAATGCCAACGTACACGCGCATGCGCGTGCAACGTTTTTTAAATGTTCAATTTTTAAAGGACGATAAGGTTTTTGTTTTTCATCAAATTCTATTGATATTAATGGTTTAGATGTGTCTTGGTACTCCTTACAAATTGCTGTGGTTAGAATTACTGCTAAGCACGTGTATGCACGTGTGCTGAATTCTGATTGGACGATTTTAAAATCGCTATAACTTTCTTATATTTGGTGGAAACGTTATGAAATTCATACTGTGGGTATATGATACAAATGCCTGTTGAACGACATCAACAAAAATTCGGAATCGTACACGCGTGCGCGTGCATGCACGTGCAACACTTTCTTTCATTTCTTGGTACTGAAATGACCATATTGAATGTACTACATGTAATTAAAGACTAAAATAAAATGATTTTTTGCTATAGATTCACAAGGACATCACATTTTATTTGGGGGAGGTTTGGGGAACATATGTAACGGTCCCCGTTACAATTAGAACTAGTTCCCCTTTGAATGAAATTTTAGGGGCTTTGGTTTCCAGACAAAGGCTCTGAGACTGTATAAGCTTGAGCAGAAAATGCATTGAAAATGAAAAGTAGGAGCATTGTAGTTGTGCACATCGTTTTTTGATTACAGCGTTCGAAATGGTGGTTGACAGGGTTAAAAAATTAGGACGCCTAAAGGAGCAAAAAATTACACATATTTTCCTTTGTATCTTTTAAACTAAAAATATTTTGTTAAGACGTGTAGAACAAAAGTTGTGCAAAATGTTAAGAGCTTTCTTTTGATATCCCTAAAAAGGGGCTGGTCCCTTAAATTAGGGATCTGGGGATCTTCAAAGTTTTCGCTTTATAACTCAAAAACGGTAAATTTTTCGATATGGCTTTCGCTGGAAAAGTTGTTCTTTAACATCTTATTGATCTCATAAACATAATATTTTGCTCGAGTATTGTGTTATATATGAGTAAAAAGCTTGACCCACAAACAGGTAACCGTATCATTAGGTAGGTGAAGGGGGGAAAATATGTGTATAACTTAAATAAACTTGCTTTAATTGATAAATTTGACTTCATGAAATGCTAATATTCTTTTAAAATAAGGTTTTAACGTGATCTATGGTTCCTTTAAAAATCATCTATCGACAACTTCTTTTTTTTTATTATTTAGTAGCTTTAATATAAACAATCGTTCCAAAGAAAAAAAGAGGAAAAGATTATCTCTTTTACGATTGTTATTAAAACAACGTTATATTTAATTGAAGAAACAAACCTTCAAGCATAGAATAACTCAGTCATTAACTACACGTATCTTACATACACCGCGGGGTTTGTTTTTGTTTACAATTACGTAACCGCCTCGAGGAACCATCCCGTGTGAACCAGGGCATGTACACAAAGTAAACATTGTCGTCCTAAATATAACACAGAATGTTATGTTTTTGATCATATTGGATTTTTCGAATAATTCAGTCTTTCCGGGGATGTATATACTTGTTTATACGTTCCTGGTCTTACGTTTGATTTGTTTTAAATTCAAAACTCTAGAGCATTGAGTCAGGCATCAATCTTAAAATCTGCAATTTAATATACAGTTCGTTTCTCAATCATGTCTAATTGAATGTGTGTTTAATATCGGAGATTCATCGCTGCTGGACTAGCGATCTGTGATTTCACACTACTTTAACTGAACACACAAGCTTTACTCAAATTCTTCGTTTTGAAAAAGAAAATGGATACATTTTACAAACATAACGAATTAATTCTGAACATGTTTTGAAATCAATAGTTTATAATCATGATTAAACCAAATCTAAACATGCGTATAGAATATTCAGAAACTCATGACCGACCAGTCTCATTTCAAATGATTTGTTGTTTTATTGTTTAAAAACAATGACTTTGATTAAACATTGATTCAGAACTCTTGGTCCAAATTATGTAACTTCGGCATTTAAGAGCAATTTATTTGATTTGTATGTATAAATAATTCAAACTCGATGAATATTATGCTTTCATAATTTTGTTGTATGATAAAATATTGGTAACAGCTATAAACCTTTATTATATGTCCTGAGCCATAAATTTCATAAATTTAAATAGTAATTTTTTCTTCATTATTGGGACTGAAAAGTTAAATGCTGAAAGAATTTAATCTCACATACACGCGCCATATGATCAAAGAATATGTCCTGGCCTTGACCCATGGTTACATTGTCAAGTTCACTTTTTAGAAAATACAGACCCTGTACTGGCCATATCAAGTAATCAAGAAACATTTAGATTTCATACTTATAACAGATTTTCATGTTAACTGAGGCTGTATTAGGACCTGACCCAAGGACATTCGTCAAGTTCAAGGTTTTCATGTCACACAGCTCCGACGGAAGACCTCTCGTTGCTTTGCAACGAGCTTTGCTCTAGTTTAATTAATGTTTTGAATTAATAAATGTCAATCACAACACTCATGGGCAACTTAGCTCACATGAGAGATTGTACACCAATGGTGAAATGAATTTATATCAGTAATTTGTAATGAAAGGAAATAAAAATGACCACACATTTCATTTTCTGATCTTTTTGAACAATTTCTCAACTTACATGCACGAAAGTAAGTGCACATTTAATTTAGCTCACCAGAATATTAAGTACCTATGAATAGATTGATATGATAGGGAAAACTATATGGTGTGGGGTGCTTTATTATCTCAAGACTGATCTTATTTTCATGTGCCAATCCATTTGAAATCATATTGCATTCAAAAATCTTTTCTATAAATTAGCTCACCTGAAGAGTGATAACCATTGCTTTGTAACAAAAGAAATCAACAACGGAAATCTTTTGAGCAAGTGGTGTAAGGAAGCAGGATTAAATAATGAAACAAACACTTTCTCTGTAATATCTGGTGAATAATACCTCCATCTTGTGTCTGTTATCAAAAATTGTGCATTAGCTCACCTGACTGCGCATAACCAAGTAAAAAAAAGTGTGATACGAGTTTTATGACTGCTTTTAGAGCTGTAATCTGTGAAGAGAAGGCAGAATGAACATCAAGGCAAGGTAGAGGACCCCTAGGACTATCACTTACCACTTTCAGTTTGGGGCTGTAGTGGTACCACCAGGTGGCTCCCGGGGGTCGGGACAGATTTCGAGTCCCTATTTCTACTCAAGTAGGGGTGACAAGGACAATGTATCCATTGATTGAGGTAGAGAGTTCTAAGGGGTACTTGATGCCATGTAAATAAGAGCTCTGGGATACCCGGAAGTATTGTTCAGCTCACCTGAACTTTGACATTTTTCGTTTCCTGTAATGAAGGAGGGGGTTTTATGACTGCTTTTACAGCATTAATCTTTGAAGACAAGGCGGAAGGAACATCAAGGCAAGGTAGAGGACCCCTAGGACTATCATTTACCACTTTCAGTTTGGGGCTGTAGTGGTACCACCCGGTGGCTCCCGGGGGTCGGGACAGATTTCGGGTCCCCATTTCTGCTCTAAAAGGGGTGACAAGGACAATGTATCCATTGATTAAGGTAGGGAGTACTAAGGGCTACACGATACCATGTAAAGAAGAGTTCTGGGATACCCGGAAGTATTGTTTAGCTCACCTGAACTTTGACATTTTTCGTTTCTCGTAATGAAAGAGGGGGTTTTATGACTCCTCTTCCAGCATTAATATTTGAGGACAAGGCGGAAGGAACATGAAGGCAAGGTAGAGGACCCCTAGAACCATCATTTACCACTTTAAGTTTGGGGCTGTAGTGGTACCACCAGGTGACTCCCGGGGGTCGGGAAAGATTTCGAGTCCCTATTTCTACTCAAGGAGGGGTGACAAGGACAATGTATCCATTGATTAAGGTAGGGAGTACTAAGGGATATTCGATACCATATAAAGAAGAGCTCTGGGATACCCGGAAGTATTGTTTAGCTCACCTGAACTTTGACATTTTTCGTTTCTCGTAATAAAAGAGGGGGTTTTATGACTCCTCTTCCAGCATTAATCTTTGAAAGAAAAGGCGGAAGGAACATGAAGGCAAGGTAGAGGACCCCTAGGACTATCATTTACCACTTTCAGTTTGGGGCTGTATTGGTACCACCAGGTGGCTCCCGGGGGTCGGGACAGATTTCGGGTCCCCATTTCTGCTCTAAAAGGGGTGACAAGGACAATGTATCCATTGATTAAGGTAGGGAGTACTAAGGGCTACGCGATACCATGTAAAGAAGAGCTCTGGGATACCCGGAAGTATTGTTTAGCTCACCTGAACTTTGACATTTTTCGTTTCCTGTAATGAAGGAGGGGGTTTTATGACTGCTTTTCCAGCATTAATCTTTGAAGACAAGGCGGAAGGAACATGAAGGCAAGGTAGAGGACCCCTAGGACTATCATTTACCACTTTCAGTTTGGGGCTGTAGTGGTACCACCAGGTGGCTCCCGGGGGTCGGGACAGATTTCGAGTCCCCATTTCTACTCTAAAAGGGGTGACAAGGACAATTTATAAATTGATTAAGGTAGGGAGTACTAAGGGCTACTCGATACCATGTAAAGAAGAGCTCTGGAATATCCGGAAGTATTGTTCAGCTCACCTGAACTTTGACATTTTTCGTTTCTTGTAATGAAGGAGGGGGTTATGACTGCTTTTACAGCATTAATCTTTGAAAGACAAGGCGGAAGGAACATGAAGGCAAGGTAGAGGACCCCTAGGACTATCATTTACCACTTTCAGTTTGGGGCTGTATTGGTACCACCAGGTGGCTCCCGGGAGTCGGGGCAGATTTCGAGTCCCTATTTCTACTCTAAAAGGGGGGGGGGACCAAGGACAATATATCCATTGATTAAGGTAGGGAGTACTAAGGGCTACTCGATACCATGTAAAGAAGAGCTCTGGGATACCCGGAAGTATTGTTTAGCTCACCTGAACTTTGACATTTTTCGTTTCTCGTAATGAAAGAGGGGGTTTTATGACTCCTCTTCCAGCATTAATCTTTGAAGACAAGGCGGAAGGAACATGAAGGCAAGGTAGAGGACCCCTAGGACTATCATTTACCACTTTCAGTTTGGGGCTGTAGTGGTACCACCAGGTGGCTCCCGGGGGTCGGGACAGATTTCGAGTCCCTATTTCTACTCTAGGAGGGGTGACAAGGATAATGTATCCATTGATTGAGGTAGAGAGTACTAAAGGCTACTCAATGTCATGAATAGAAGCGTTCTGGGATACCCGGAAGTATTGTTTAGCTCACTTGAAGTTTGACATTTTTCCTTTCTCGTAATTAAAGAGGGGTTTTATGACTGATTTTCCAGCATTAATTTTGGAAGACAAGGCGGAAGGAACATGAAGGCAAGGTAGAGGACCCCTAGGACTATCATTTACCACTTTCAGTTTGGGGCTGTAGTGGTACCACCAGGTGGCTCCCGGGGGTCGGGACAGATTTCGAGTCCCCATTTCTACTCTAAAAGGGGTGAAAAGGACAATGTATCCATTGATTAAGGTAGGGAGTACTAAAGGCTACACAATACCATGTAAAGAAAAGCTCTGGGATACCCGGAAGTATTGTTTAGCTCACCTGAACTTTGACATTTTTCGTTTCTCGTAATGAAAGAGGTGGTTTTATGACTGCTTTTACAGCATTAATCTTTGAAAGACAAGGCGGAAGGAACATCAAGGCAAGGTAGAGGACCCCTAGAACTATCATTTACCACTTTCAGTTTGGGGCTGTAGTGGTACCACCAGGTGGCTCTCGGGGGTCGGGACAGATTTCGAGTTCCTATTTCTACTCAAATAGGGGTGACAAGGACAATGTATCCATTGATTGAGGTAGAGAGTACTATGGGCTACTCGACGCCATGTAAAGAAGAGTTCTGGGATACCCGGAAGTATTGTTTAGCTCACCTGAACTTTGACATTTTTCGTTTCTCGTAATGAAAGAGGTGGTTTTATGACTCCTCTTCCAGCATTAATCTTTGAAGACAAGGCGAAAGGAATATCAAGGCAAGGTAGAGGACCCCTAGAACTATTATTTACCACTTTCAGTTTGGGGCTGTATTGGTACCACCAGGTGGCTCCCGGGGGTCGGGGCAGATTTCGAGTCCCTATTTCTACTCAAAGAGGGGTGACAAGGACAATGTATCCATTGGTTGAGGTAGAGAGTACTATGGGCTACTCGACGCCATGTAAAGAAGAGTTCTGGAATACCCAGAAGTATTGTTTAGCTCACCTGAACTTTGACATTTTTCGTTTCTCGCAATGAAAGAGGGGTTTTTAGGACCCCTCTTCCAGCATTAATCTTTGAAGACAAGGCGAAAGGAACATCAAGGCAAGGTAGAGGACCCCTAGTACTATCATTTACCACTTTCAGTTTGGGGTTGTAGTGGTACCACCAGGTGGCTCCAGTGGGCCGGTACAGATTTCGGGTCCCCATTTCTACTCAAGGAGGGGTGACAAGGACAATATATCCATAGATGGAGGTAGAGAGTATCATGGGCTACTTGACGCCATGTAAAGAAGAGCTCTGGGATACCCGGAAGTATTGTTTAGCTCACCTGAACTTTGACATTTTTCGTTCTCGTAATGAAGGAGGGGGTTATGACTGCTTTTACAGCATTAATCTTTGAAGACAAGGCGGAAGGAACATCAAGGCAAGGTAGAGGACCCCTAGTACTATCATTTACCACTTTCAGTTTGGGCTGTAGAGGTACCACCAGGTGGCTCCCGGGGGTCGGGACAGATTTCGAGTCCCTATTTCTACTCAAGGAGGGGTGACAAGGACAATGTATCCATCTGATGAGGTAGAGAGTACTATCGGCTAGTGGATACCGTGTAAAGAAGAGCTCTGCAATACCCAGAGTTATTGTTTAGCTCACCAAAATTTTGACATTTTTCGTTTCTCGTAATAAAAGAGGTGGTTTTATGACTGGTTTTCCAGCATTAATCTTTGAAGACAAGGCGAAAGGAACATCTAGGCAAGGTAGAGGACCCCTAGGACTATCATTTACCACTTTCAGTTTGGGGCTGTAGTAGTACCACCACTTGGCTCCCGGGGGTCGGGAAAGATTTCGAGTCCCCATTTCGACTCTAAAAGGGGGGACAAGGACAATATACTGGAAGTATTGTTTAGCTCCCCTGAACATTGATATTTTTGTATCTCGTAGAGAAGGAAGGGATTTGGTGCCTGCTTAAAGCATAAATCTTTGAAGACAAGGCGGAAAGGACATAAAGAGAAGGTAGAAAAAACATAGAGCTATCATTTGCCGCTTTCATTTTGGAGTTGTAGTGGTACCACCCAGTGGCCCCTGGGGTTCGGGAGAGATCTTGAGTTCCACTCTACTAAGGCCAATGTTTCAATTTGTTGGAATACTGCAGGAGATCGTATTCATTACTCGATCACAGACAGACAAAAGTTCCGTTATACCTTATAGTGTTGCTTACCTCGCCTGAACTATACCATTTTTTGTGTCTCATAGAAAAGATAATGGTTTAATATAGTTGGTATGCAACAGATTCTGTTAGAGAATTTGGCGTAGTTCTAACTACACTACTGTGGAATCATTATAATTCGTGATGACTCAATTTTCGTGGAATTAGTGGGTAACCCTCACTCACGAATTTACATCCTCAACGAATAAAGACATTCCAGAGTTATCTTTCTTACAAATATATAAATCCACGAAATTACGTCCGCACGAACCCGTGAAAATTCAGCAATCCACAAAAATTGGCCCCACGAATTTAAATGATTCTACAGTATGCATTTTATACGAAAGGCGGCAAGTGAAAGGATAGATAATTGATATTGATTTATGTATTGATCGCCACTTAATTTAACTTGCAACCGCTATTTAATATCTGGTGGCCTCCACTTAGTTTATATGGTAGTTATCACTAATTGAATGTGTAGCTTTTGTCGAAGTTTTGCTGCTTTTTGGGTCAAAAGGGGGGGGGGTGGCAGCTGCAGAAGTTGTCTTCAAAATTGTTTAAAATTCTCGTCAGGTGTAACATAATACTATCTAAACATTTCTCTTTTGCCCAAACTTCTATATCATTGATTAGGCTTGGTTTGTGGTTCGTCCTTCATAGCATGCGTTCAGTTCTTTAGTTCAAGATCACATTCCTAGCATTCCTACCATTCACTACTGCTATAAAACAAGAGGTCCATGGATCACATCGCTCATGTGTCACCTTGGCTCTGTTGATTTTCACCTGATGTAATTTTAATTTTGCTCACATAGTGTGGCCACAACTTCGGCTCAAAAAATCACGTCATAACCGCACTTGAATTATGGCTAACATAACCTTGTTTTTTCTTGAGAAGGTGAAGGTTAGCCTTCGAGTTCCTCCTACTTCTAAGAAAGCCTAAACGATTAAATATCTTATTAACTATTTAAGGTAGAGCTTCCATACTTTGTATATAAATTCCTTATGGTAATAACTTTCATGCAATACCATGATATATGCCATTTCTACTTTCATCTTCTCCTGTGGTAAGCCCTTAACATTTCATGCATGATCTATGACCTTGTAAACCTTTTATGCACGAAATCCCAAGGGCTTACGACAAGAAATATATATGCAATTATGAAAACATTACTTGAAATAGTCCAGGATGTTTTGAATAGGTTTTCTTAAATGTACTCGTAGGTTAGATACCAAGCTCATCTGGTTAAAAAACTTGGTACGAAAATAAGGAATTTGCATATGAGATATGAGACCCCTTTAGCTCACCATTCATACGTTATGAGCCAGATTAAAATTTCTGACAGAGCGACGGGAAAAAACAATATATATACCCCTACTATAGTCTCGGGAATACAAAAAACTTGAATCTATACAACATGGAAACATTTTCAAAGGTCCGAGGGTTGGGGTCTACTTTGTAAATTAACCAAAAGTTCTCTTAATTGTAAAACTCGCGCACAATTACTAAATGTAATCATTGCTTTACATACAATTGTTCTTGATATCAACCATCGACAGATAAATGTGTTTTGTTTGTCACGTCTTTTTTTCACAATTTCATATTCTCTAGCACCATTGGTTTAATTTCAACGAACCTTAGCACATGCTATCCCTATGTGTAGGAATTTCAAGTTTGTACAAACGAAGGGGCGCCTTCGCATTCAAGAAAAGGGAAAATGGGGAAGGTAATGAAAGGTGAAGATAACTAACAGTGATCAATCTCATTACTCCTAAACGGAATGCAAAATAGAGAGTTGGGCAAACATAGACCCCTGGATCTACCAGAGGTGGAATCGTGTGCCTAGGAGGACGGAGTATCCCCTGTTGACCGGTCACACCACCAGTGAACTCTATCTCTTGATCAGGTAAACGGTGTAATCCGTAGTCAAATCAATGCGCCAAGAACTGCCTAACAATTGGTATGAAACACGTCAGACAGCATTTGACCCAATGAACTGTTGTATTGGCAAACTAAATCATTATAACGACCAAAGAATTTGCGAAATGCTGACTTTACACGAGATTGTTTAAACCCCTGTAACATCAACTTGTTTGTAAGTAACGTGTATCGATTTCAAACTGATCACACGTATAACAAGTTCTTGCGCATCGAATCAGTTGAGAGATATAAACACCATATGCAGGTGATAATGGAATATTGGTACATAAATATGGGAAGTTGACGATGGAAAAGCTCATCCCGTTTGCCATAAGGATATATCGAATCGACATGTGCAGCAGGAAATTAGTTTGAACAATTATAATTTGGCCTGTACAACCTTTAAAGACCATGTATTTCATCCTTCGGTGCCAATTGAAGTAAAATGCATGTGGTAAATCCATGTACTGAAGGTTAAAATAAGAATTGGTATACTGTCTGATAAGATAAAATACTACAACAAGGCGTATAAAGAACATCTAGAAACTGGTGACTTTGCGCAACATTTAGCCTAAATATGACGGAAACTGAAGATTTATAAATGGAATGAATGCATGATTTTTTGAACATGATTCACTTACGTAGTATCTGTTTCATTCCCATTCTGGATAATTTAAAAAGGCGGTAAGTGGAAGTTACGACCTTAAAGCTGACATGAATTAATAAATATAGTACAATTCTATATGTCCGCCATATTTCTTTGCTAATCCGCCATATTAGTTGGATATTCTATTGTTATATGTACCAGGGTTCGCATGGTATATAAGGGGACGAGTTTTGCTATGCTTCACTTCATATCAGTGTCTTCGATTTACCTGTGCGGGTAGCTTCGACAGGTAATACGTGTATCTCCGATACTAATTTATAGGACAACAAGAAGAAAGGAAATCACGTTTTGAAACACCATGCAGTGCTCAAAATTACAATAAACATATCGTACAGTAGTAAATCATTCTAAAAGCTTTGGATAAATAAATATAGAATGCCTTTTCTTTACGTGAATGTGCGTACATTTGCAATAAATATGTCAAAACTATACAAAAACGCGGAGAAATATTTCATCTATTATCTAGATCTATTGATGAAATGGAATAAGCAAAGGGTGTAAAATCTATACCATTCACACTTACTTCAAGCAAAATACAAATACATAAATGCTACTGTACGTATACAGAAGACATGGTCATGTATGCTCGCCATGAAAAAGCATCGAATACGGATGACTATTTACCTGGGTCTACTCGTAATATCTGTAAAGGACCGAAGATGTACGTGACTTGTCGAAAATACTCAAAGTAGTAGTAAAACTCCCTTTATTAGCATAATCCATGAAACAAAACGGTACACTGCATTTATATTCCAACAGTAAACAACATTGTCCATTGTACAGACTGCGACACACTTAGCCCGTGCCGATCAGCTATCTTCAATCAGGGGAAGTATCAGAGTAGAATATTTACCCTGTATTGTGCATGAATCCTTATACCGTATGATTTACTTGTCAGAGTATTGCAGATTTATAAAACGGAATCATTTAGGTACATAAATTGTTTGTGCATAGATAATTTGCACATACAACACTGCACGAGTGTATGGGATGAGAGAGAGAGAGAGAGAGAGAGAGAGAGAGAGAGAGAGAGAGGATTCAAACGATGATCTTGTAATAATCGCGCTCTTATTAAGACAAATGATATCGTTAATTCAATATAAGAGAACAGTAACTCAATATTGCTCTTATTAATTGATAATACAGATTTATTTGATTCATTTAAAGCACGCAATAATTAAAAATTAAACATATCTTTAAATAATGTTATTTTCAATTACTTCATTTTATGCTAATTCGGCGTTCAATAGATCTTATATATCTATGCCATTTTGCTTTATTACATTCTACGTTGAACTCGACGGAAATTGTATTATTATACCTCAGTATGAGAATTCTATGCAACGCGTAATCTGATTGGTCTAGACAGTCACGTGCCAGGGAAAACAAAACTTCATATCTCCCTCTCAAACATCATATCTCCCTATCATATTTCCCCTTGGGCAGCTTCGTGCATCTTCCATAAATTTAACGTCAAAGTAGACGAAGTGTATTATGACGTCACAATAAGTCCGAGTCATTCTACTTTCATAGTTCGTAAGGCACAAAATATGCGGGTCTCTGATATACAGTTTTAAAATCGACTGATTTTGGTTGATATAAAAACATGCAAGTAAATCAGCATTCAAGGACAATGGAAATACAAAAACTGGTTATCATATCACTGTGTTTCGCTGTTTGTACCTTCTATATATACGTTGACGGCGCGATGTTACTGTTAGGGCGATCTCAGCTACATACATGTAGGCTACGATGTATAGATGAGTAAACTCCAATCTCAAATACAATTTTGTAGTCTTGCTTTGTTTCGGTATAATAAACAATTTATTGCATGATAGTGAGGGAGATATGAAGATTTATTCACCCAAGAAAAATCATATTCCCCTCGGGCGTTGCCCTCGGGGAATATGCTTTTTCTTGGGTGAATAAATCTTCATATCTCCCTCACTATCATGCAATAAATGTACATGTATATTATTATACCTCAGTATGATAATTCTATGCAACGCGTAATCTGATTGGTCTAGACAGTCACGTGTCAGGGAAGACAAAACTTCCTATCTCCCTCTCAAACATCATATCTCCCTATCATATTTCCCCTTGGGCAGCTTCGTGCATTTTCCATAAATTTAACGTCAAAGTAGACGAAGTGTATTATGACTTCACAATTAGTCCGAGTCATTCTACTTTCATAGTTCGTAAGGCACAAAATATGCGGGTCTTTGATATACAGTTTTAAAATCGACTGATTTTGGTTGATATAAAAACAAGCAAGTAAATCAGCATTCAAAGAGAATGGAAATACAAAAACTGGTTATCATATCACTGTGTTTTGCTGTTTGTACCTTCTATATATACGTTGACGGCGTGGTGTTACTGTTAGGGCGATCTCAGCTACATACATGTACGATGTATAGATGAGTAAACTCCAATCTCAAATACAATTTTGTGGTCTTGCTTTGTTTCGGTATAATAAACAATTTATTGCATGAATGTTCGGGAGATATGAAGATTTATTCACCCAAGAAAAATCATATTCCCCTCGGGCGTTGCCCTCGGGGAATATGCTTTTTCTTGGGTGAATAAATCTTCATATCTCCCTCACTATCATGCAATAAATGTATAATAATGCAAAATATAATAATTGAGTTTATCATATGCGTAGTTATCAAGCACATAGAATTTTATTTTTTATTTAAACATATTTTATTGAGAAACTCAACAGGATTGGGCAACAGGCATAGCCTATGTAGGCCCTCTCCCAAATACAAAGGTCAAGTACAAAGGTACATAGAATCAAGGGGAGGGGACAAAAGTGTCTGTCCCCCACCTTTGATAACAATATCCATTTTTTTGTTATTTTGTTTTTTTTTTGTTTTTTTTATGTTTTCCGCCACACTCAACAATTTTTCAGTTATCTGGTGACGCCCAGTTTTTGTTGGTGGAAGAGAGAAACCAGATACAATGTACCTGGGAAGAGACCACCAACCTTCCGAAAGTAAACTGGGAAACTTTCTCACTTACCGGCGCGAGTGGGTTTCGAACCCGCGCCGACAGAAGTGAGAGGCCGTTATTTTGTAATGCAAGTAAAAAATATATTGGGTGACAACAACTCCCCCCCCTCCCCCCAAAAAAAACTTGAACCCAGCTTGAAAGTTCTGCTATAATAGTAGAAGACACACACCACCACCAATTAAGAAAATGAAGATATTATGAGGCACTAATAGTAGATGACTCTAACCACCCCCATCCGACCCCCAACGATGGAAGAAAATGAAGTGTAGGGGAAATTATTGAGGCAGTCAAAGTAAAAGATTCTTTTAACCCTTCACCCCCACATTAGGACTTTGAATATCGGATGAAACATCTTGGTTTGTTTGGGTTTTTTGTTTTATTTTATTGCTGTTATTGTTCATCTTTTTTAATTATTATTTTGAATGGCAATTTGAATCCAATTTTCCATTTTTTTTCTTCCTGTTGTATCCCCCCCCCCCATGAAAAATGACGATACATGTCTGGTTATTACATGTACATTTTGTTTTTCAACATATACATGCATACTAATTGTATGGTGTAGAATTGCACCCTTTACCAAGTTTTCCTTCATTTACACAGTGTAAGGAATGGTAACCAAAATCACAAAACAAAATGCATAAAGGCCAAGATAGTTTTAAGCGTAGGAACTTCATTCACGAATACATAAATACATGTATTCAGAAAAATCGCATGCATGCATTGCAGGACTATAGCATATGTGTGTTTTAACGTTTCTGTAACATGCCATAATGATTATTTTCATTTCGTAGATCTGGCGCAATGGATATATTCTGAAAATAGACATACCGCTGTACGTCGAAATTTCGAATTCAAATGTATTCGATAAGACGTTAGTATTCATAAATCAGTAAAATTCGTGTTGAGGTTTTATTTGATATGATACAGTGTCAATCTACTGTAATGCATTAGTAGGATATGCAAAAGGCAAGAGTATAAACATTTTCTAGTATCGATATCTATATGATCACGAAAAAAACATCATATAATTTATATCCGGATTGATATGCCGATTTAGATATCAATAAAAACAAAGCTGCATAGTTTGGGGGAGGGGGTTCTAATGAGTCTTGTGAAATTAAAAGAAGGAACCCCACATTTGCATTCAAACTAGATGTACTTCAAAATGAATTCATTTCTGCTCTGACTGAAAGCATGATTCTAAACCCATATAAAATAATTAATAGGGGAACACATAAATTCGAGCTCCTTTGGAATTTAATGAAATGCAGGTATGCACCTTTCTTTCAACACGAATTGATATGTTGTTTCAGGCACAGGGGGTTGGGGTGGGCAGGGAGGCTGGGCTGGCTAGGAGGTTATAAAAGTTGGCTCGAGCTCCAGCTCCAACTCTAGCTCGAAAACAAGATTTGGAGTATGGTTCCAAATAATTCTAGGTTATGAAAATTGGCTCAAGCTCTGGTTCCAAATCAGGCTCGAAAGTTGTCTTGAAATTTTGAGCCAGAGCACATACTCGAAATGTGGGTTATAAAACTTTTGAGTAAGGAAATCATACTCCAAATGGAGTATGCCATACTTAAATCTCGAGTAAGCTCAATAGCTTACGTTTAGGGGGGTGGGGGTGGGGGGGGGGGTGGGTTTACTTGTCCCTGAAACGTTCTACTTCCCCACTTAAACGGTGAACGCAAAGCGGGATATTTCGGATTTTACCCTTGATTGTACTTATTTTATAACAAAGGTAGGGAATATATATATATATATATATATATATATATGTGTGTGTGTGTGTGTGTGTGTGTGTGTGTGTGTGTGTGTGTGTATAAAAGCACGAAAACCCAACAACACCCTACTTTCTTAAAGTGTCGGATCTGAGAAGATACAAGGCCAGTAAAGAAATTTATAAAAGCACCGAAAAGGCAGTTTATCAACAGTGTATCATTCTTGTTACCAATGTAGTTTATTGATACGTTTTTCGTGGTGTGTGTTATTTGTTTATGTAATATACGTCTCTTGATAAAGACGCGGGTTGTATCGAAAATTTGAGTTTTAAATAACCAACAGTGTCGTGGCCTTTTCAGTGCGCTTATATATATATATATATAAAGCACAGAAAATTTCACTTTATTTGGATACCCACTTCCGCCCCTACCCGGGGTTGAACTCACAACCTGCGGAACCAAATCTCCTGGCAGCATGTAACCAGCGCGCTAGACCGCTCGACCATCTAGGCAAGTCTAAAAACTTGCTTTCGATGACGATGGAATTCTCGCCACGCTGTCACACGCTACACGGTCATTGAGAATGGAAATGGGATACAGTTATTTAATGTACATTTAAGAGGATCATATATGATACACATTGCATTGAAATATTTCATATATATATATTTAAAGTCTCTTTTTTTGGAAGTAAAATACAGAAAAAACTCTGAACACTTTGTTGAAATATTACGACCGTGTTACCGGTCTTCTTCAGTCGAAACACGACTATATATATATATATATATATATATATATATATATATATATATATATAATCGATTCGGGAACTGAATGTTCTACAGTTCTGAATACATCTGTATGTCTATTTCTCATGAAATGATCGTAAAAAGGGTGGTATAGGTACCTCGTGTTGATACATGAACGCTTCTAAATAGTATAAAAGGTTCATTCCCACGTACATTTTGTGTAATTCACTATATTGTACAGTATATCGACCTGAGGAAATAATCTCAGAATTAATGTATGTACAAAATCGTGTCACCATGAATTACATTTAGATTGTGCAATATAGATTTGTATATATTTGATGCGGATAAAACTGTTTATTGTATACTGAACTACACGTATATTATATGTAGGACAGAAATGTACGAGAAAAATTACATCTTTATATTAGAGATTGATTGATTGATTGTATCTTGCTTAATATAATAACGTCTCGCTCGAGAATATTTCACTCATATGGAGACGTCACCAAGACCGGTGAAGGGCTTTAAATTTAAGCCTATGCTCGACGCTTACGGCCATTGAGCAGCGAGAGTTCTTTAGCGTGCCACACCTGCTGTGACACAGGACATCCGTTCTTAGGCATCTCCGAGGACCGGTGACATTCACATCTTATGCCGAGCGTTTGGCGATGGAACTGTCACTACCTGTTTTAACGACTTAGGTCTGTCGCGGCCGGGATTCGAACCCCGGCCTTCCGCATGCGGGGCGAACGCTCTAACCTCTCTACCAAACTATACAAAAGTTTCAAAGGTTGGGGAAAGGAGTAAATACATTTATTGACAATGTCTTTCATAAACATAGGCGTAAAATAATCAGAAATACTTGTCAAATCAGTTTGACATTTTGGCACGATTGTGCATTGAAATGTAGCATCAAGTTACTTTTTTAAGATAGCAGGGGGGGGGGGGGGGGGGGCCTTAAGGAAAAAGATGACTTGTGTAAAATTCTTGTGAAATGAGACAAAATAATAATAATAATAAATTGTGCTTTTACCCAACCCTGTAAATGCAAAAATGATAATTGGGGGGGGGGGGGGATTGTTTGGGGATGTGAGGTATTCATTGATTGTCATAAAATTGCCTAATTTTTGTACATGTACCAGCACTCGTCCTGTGCAACGTGTGCATGTATAAGGGTTGAATTCATAACTGCAGGTTCTTACATTCTTCTCTCATTCAGAACTACCCCCCCCCCCCCACACACACACACTTTTAAACCAAACAATAATTATGTTTTGTAATATAATGAAAATGATTTATTCTATTTTGGTGAATGATCTGCAATTTTCCTTGAATTTTCACAGTTGATAATCCTGACATTTGAACTTTATAAATTAAATTTTTGATATAAGAAAATTAAAGTTTACTTTCATTCTTACACACACGTTCCTTTTTCATTTTTGCCTTGCTATGAAGATCGATCCTTTCACTTTGGTGTAACGGCGATTTGTGAACGGTGAACGCAAAACTGTAAACGGAGAGCGAACGGGAAAATGGTAAAGTATCTAATGGACACAGACTACCAATCATTTTGCTATACATTCCTTTATAACATAAAAATTAATATAAAAAATTCCACCGCCTCAACTTACTTGAAATTTGACACAGACTTAGAGAAATTTAGGTCCAAAAATATTTGTGAATTTCAGGAAAATCAACCGCACACAAGTCCTGTTATGACACCGCAAGTAACCCCTACCCTGCATATTTCCCTTTCCCTTTGAGAAGCAGGTAAACAATGGCCTATTTACACCCTTCCTTTCCTACTACACACTTAAAAGCAGAATTTCCCATTATTATAATTTTTTTATTTTTTTTTTCCAGACCCTCTTCTTTCCATCTATGTCCTATAAAAGACACAAATCCACCCCACATGCATCCCCAAGAATTTTTAAGAAAAAAACCCCTCTATTTATAAACGGGCACTACAATGAAATAGGGGTAAAATTAGTAGGCTGTAACCTAATGTTTCAGGGATTGTAAATCCGCCACTGGCTATACAGCTCTGCAGACGATAGCGAAATTTTATGTTGTAAATGTCTATGATATATACATGAAACACAGTAAAAATGGTAATATACATGCATATATATTTTACAGAAATTACATCTTATTCAACGAATGTTTCTTTTTAAAAAACATTTAGAACGTTTTAGCAAAGTACTGGCACTAAATAACTCTTATAAGGATTGGAATATTGCTGTGAACTGCCGTCAACATAAACACATGGGCGCCGCCATTACGGAAGAAGTCTTTAAAAAAGGCCGCTTGTGCAATTAAAAAAAATTTGAGTACGAGCTCGAAAACTGGAGTAAGTACTCCTAGGAGTACATACTCGAAATGTTTTATAACCTTAGAATCTGACCACGTACTCCTAGGAGTATGATTTTGAATTCGAGCTAGAGTTGGAGCTGGAGCCCGAGTCAACTTTTATAACCTCCTAGCCTGGTCTGCTCTCCCCACTTTTTTGACAATTTACTTTTTTCCGTTATTCTAACATACAAAATCAGTATTTTCTACATGCACAGTTTAAACTGATATTTTTTTTTTTTAAATTTGTAATGAATTCAATTATAAGCATCAACTCCTGTAAGTTTTTAATATATTGTCAATCACAAATTTTTAAATAGCTGGAATTTTTTAATGCTTGTAAGCTTACCATTATATCAGTGATAAATTTTCTTTCCTTCTGTGAAATGGTATATTGTACATCGAAGTAGGACAGTCTCTCTCTCTCTCTCTCTCTTCTCTCTCTCTTCTCTCTCTCTCTCTCTCTCTCTCTCTCTCTCTCTCTCTCTCTCTCTCCTGTTCAATCAATGAATATGAACAGAGACCGTAAATAATTATGTGGTTCCCAAAGAAACAATAAAACTATATTTTCGTTTATACATTTCCTTTTATATTTGTCTTTGTGTAATCAACTGTTTATTATGGATTGCAAATGTAATACCCGCATTTTTAAACAGATGTATATTTTCGATCATTATTCCCTTATTTGTATATCCAAATTTGTATATGATCATAGATAAATTTTGAATTGAGCACGCAATATATCCAACCAGATGCTCAGTGTATATGATTAGATTCCCGATCTATAAACTGCAAAACCTCGACCAGACAAGCATTCAATACAAGAAAAATTTTCAACTCTGACATCTCCCCTGATTGAAGACACCCTATTTGGCACGGGTGAAGTGTGTCGCAGTCTGTATAATGGAATGACAACGTGTTGTAAAGTTCTAACGAGATACAAATGGAGTTTATCATTTTGTTTAGTGGATTTATCAGAATAAAGAGAATCTAATATTTTCGGTAAGTGCACATCTCCGATACCTGTTGAATAGACGTCCGTATTTGACAACTGTTTGATACGGGGTTTTTTGTGTGGCGAATATGCCATGTGCATTACATATTATGCATATGGCATGGACCTGTATTTTGCAAGAATTGATATAAATAATATATTTTATGCTCTTTTTATTCCATTCTATCAGTATGTAATTGGCAAATGATTTCTCCGCATTTATTTCATAAGAAACTGCAAATACTTGCATGCACTTGCAAGTATGCAAGAAAAGCTTTTTTTTTTTTTTTTTTTTTTTTGCATTTTTTTTTTCTAAATTATCTAAACTTTCGGAATGCTGCATTGGTAAACAATAAATATTTTGTAATTTTGAGCAAAGCATAATGTTTTAAAATGTGATTTTATTTGTTTCGCATTCCCTATATATTACTATCGGAGATGTGCACTGGTCGAGTCCACCTAGAGAAATCACCCAGGTGTGACAATCACATTTGGGGTATATACGGGTAGAGTAAATAATATATTTAGGGCTTTCCACCTTTCAGTGGAAAGTCCTATTGTTATTGTTCTGTTTATTAGGGCTTTCCACCTTTCTGTGGAAAGTCCTATTGTTATTGTTCTGTTTATTATTATTTTCCTGCCGTCAAAAAAAATTTTCGTCTTAAGACTTATCGAAAAACTTTATAGTCCATCATATAGTACTCCCTGAGAAACGAATACAGTTCACCCTGCCTAATTGACCTTTGACCCCTTACGGAGTTATTGGACCTTTCGCAGAAATCATTGTTAGCACTTCTACTTTGTAACCATAAATGATAGAAGGATAAAACCTTTTCTAAAACATAGAGGGTAATTAGTAGAAGGGAAGAATTTAAAATGAAGGGATTCGGTGTCCCCTAAAGGGAGTTAATGCCTCTTTATGTTTTGCAATTTATTCGTAAAATATGTCGAGCTTGAGAACGGTTTGTCGTAGAGACATGGGACCAACTGGAATAGGATCGGTGACCTTTGACCTTGAAAATTAGGTCAAGGTCAAAGGTCAAGGTCATCAGAAAAGAGGAAAAAATAGCACTTTTTATACTCTCTTTCCTGCTTAAGATAGCGTTGAAATATTATATGGGTAAGTATTGACTTCTTGATTGGTTTTGATAGTATGCATTACAACTTTGAACTTTGACCCTTCTGTGAATTTCGGAGACTCGCGTCGAAAACCTTGTTATCGCTACTCCTACTTAACGGAAAGTCATAGAGACACGAAACCTTCGCTAATGAATTCACAGTAAAACCCTCTTGCAAAGAAAAAATAATCAAAGGGATACGAAAACCCTTAAGCATAGTTATTGCCCCTGAAAGTCTCCAATATCATTATCTAAGCCTATAACTTTTGTATTAATAGAGATAGAGACATGGGACCACTTGCATTAAGACCGATGACCTTTGACCTTCAAAATGAGGTCAAGGTCAAAGGTCAAGGTCATCATCAAAATTAATTTTTTTCCATTTTCAAGGTCTTTCAAAGTATTTTTAGCATTGAGAAGTTAACCGAAAGTAACCGAAAACCCCTAAACAAATTATTGACCCTGAATGTCTTGATTAACAT
This sequence comes from Ostrea edulis, assembly GCF_947568905.1. NCBI lineage: Eukaryota > Metazoa > Mollusca > Bivalvia > Ostreida > Ostreidae > Ostrea > Ostrea edulis. The sequence goes on from NC_079167.1 coordinate 45,182,131, forward strand.
TTTTTAAGCTTATAGCTTTTACATTAATATAGATAGAGACATGGAATCACTTGGATTAAGACCGATGACCTTTGACCTTCAAAATGAGGTCAAGGTCAAAGGTCAAGATCATTGAGAAAATTATTAAATTTTCTAAGTCGTTTTGAGTTTCGTACATCATCCTAAATATTCTTAAATATCTATCTTTAAATCATTGTAGGTGGAAAGCCCTCTAATTGTTCGCGAACAATTAGGATCACTAGTTATTATTATTAGGTCTTTCCACCTTTCTGTGGAAAGACCTATTGATATTCTTCTGTTGTTTATTATTATTATTATTATTATTTTTCCTCCCCGTGATTTTGAGTTTCAAGATTTATCGAAAAGATTTATAGTCCATAAGAATGTACTCCTTAAAAGATTTTGGCAGTTCACCCTGCGTATATGAACTTTGACCCCTCAAGGAGTTATTGCCCCTTTTGCAATAAAAGCTTGTTATCGCTACTCCTCCGAAATCGTACACCGTAAAGATACCAAACCTTCACCAATGTCTTCGACTAGTCAAGGAGACTCTTCAATCTATTCATTGCAAAATGATTCTTCGACCCCTTTTATGAGTTATTGCCCCTGAAAGTTTTTGATTTTTACAAATAATTGAAAAAATTTAAAACCATTTATCCTAGAGACATGGGACTAACTGCATTAGAATCTTCATCCTTTGACCTTTTGATTTATATCAAGGTCAAAGGTCAAGGTCATTCAAAATATGAGAAATTTAGCTCTTTTATATCTCTTTTGTCTTTCAACATATACTAGATATCATTGCATCTTTAGTATGTCCTTTTAAATCTATTTTAAAGATTTAATTCCTGTACCTTAAGACTGACCCCTTTAAAAGTTATTGCCCCTTAGAGTATTAACCTTGTTATCGCTACTCCTCCGAAACCGTACACCGTAAAGATACCAAACCTTCACCAATGTCTTCGACTAGTCAAGGAGACTCTTCAATCTATGCATTGCGAAAAGATTCTTCGACCCCTTTTATGAGTTATTGCCCCTGAAAGTTTTTGATTTTTACAAATAATTGAAAAAAATAAAAACCATTTATCCTACAGACATGGGACCAACTGCATTATAATCTTCATCCTTTGACCTTTTAATTTATATCAAGGTCAAAGGTCAAGGTCATTCAAAATATGAGAAATTTAGCTCTTTTTATTTCTCTTTTGTCTTTCAACATATACTACATATCATTGCATCTTTAGTATGTCGTTTTAAATCTATTTTAAAGATTTAATTCCTGTACCCTAAGATTGACCCCTTTAAAAGTTATTGCCCTTTACAGTATTAACCTTGTTATCGCTACTCCTCTGAAACCATAGACCGTAGAGACACCAAACCTTCACCAATGTCTTCAACTATTCAAGGAGACTCTTCAATCTATTCATTGCGAAAATATTCTTCGACCCCTTTTATGAGTTATTGCCCCTGAAAGTTTTTGATTTTTACAAATAATTAAAAAAAATTAAAACCATTTATCCTAGAAACATGGGACCAACTGCATTAGAATCTCCATTCCTTGACCTTTTAATTTATGTCAAGGTCAAAGGTCAAGGTCATTCAAAATATGAGAAATTTAGCTCTTTTTAGATTTCTTTCCTCTTTCAACATATACTACATATAATTGAATCTTTAGTATGTCCCTTTAAATCCATTTTAAAGATTTGATACCTGTACCCTAAGACTGACCCCTTTAAAAGTTATTGCCCTTTACATTATTAACCTTGTTATCGCTACCCCTTTGAAACCATAGACCATAGAGACACCAAACCTTCACCAATGTCTTCGGTTTCTCAAAGCACAACTTCAACCTATTCAGTGTGAAAGGATCCGCTGACCCCTTATATGAGTTATTGCCCTTTTATGTGTTTGTGCTAATCGTTAACTTTTAAACGGATAATCATAGAAACATGGGACCAACTGCAATGTGATCATTGACCTTTGACCTTGAATATTAGGTAAAGGTCAAAGGTCAAGGTCACTTCAAATATTGAGAATTTAGCTCTTTTTATACTCTTTTGTCTTTCAACATACATCATTTTTCATTGCATCATTAGTATGTTCTTTTAAAACCAATTAAAACTTCTTTCTTGGCCCTTAAGCCGGGCTCCTTTAAAAATGATTGCCCATCTTACAAATAAAGCTTGTTATCACTAGTCCTTCGAAGCCGTTAACCCTGGAGATACCAAACCTTAATCATTAATGTTTTGTACTGATTTAGTAGACTCATCTATTTAGTGCGAAAGGATTCACCAACCCCTTTAAATAGTTATGGCCCCTGAAAGTTTTCCAAGTTTACATTGACTTGACATTTTTTTTGGCCTCATTTGACCTACTGAAGAATGGATCAAGATTGAAGGTCAAGAAACAAATCCAGAAAAGGTGGAAAGACCTCTAATTGTTCGTGAACAATTAGGATTACTAGTTATTATTATTATTTTCCTGCCGTCAAAAAAAATCTTCGTCTTAAAACTTATCGAAAAACTTTATAGTCCATCATATAGTACTTCTTGAGAAACGAATACAGTTCACCCTGCGTAATTGAACTTTGACCCCTTACGGAGTTATTTGACCTTTCGCAGAAATCATTGTTAGCACTTCTACTTTGTAACCGTAAATGATAGGAGGATGAAACCTTTTCTAAAACATAGAGGGTAATTAGTAGAAGCGAAGAATTTAAAATGAAGGGATTCGGTGTCCCCTAAGGGGAGTTAATGCCTCTCTATGTTTTGCGATTTATTCGTAAAACATGTCGAGCTTGAGCACGGTTTGTCGTAGAGACATGGGACCAACTGGAATAGGATCGGTGACCTTTGACCTTGAAAATTAGGTCAAGGTCAAAGGTCAAGGTCATCAGAAAAGAGGAAAAAATAGCACTTTTTATACTCTCTTTCCTGCTTAAGATAGCATTGAAATATTATATGGGTAAGTATTGAATTCTTGATTGGTTTTGATAGTATGCATTACAATTTTGAACTCTGACCCTTCTGTGAATTTCGGAGACTCGCGTCGAAAACCTTGTTATCGCTACTCCTGCTTAACGAAAAGTCATAGAGACACGAAACCTTCGCTAATGAATTCACAGTAAAACCCTCTTGCAAAGAAAAAATAATCAAAGGGATACGAAAACCCTTAAGCATAGTTATTGCCCCTGAAAGTCTCCAATATCATTATCTAAGCCTATAACTTTTATATTAATATAGATAGAGACATGGGACCACTTGCATTAAGACCGATGACCTTTGACCTTCAAAATGAGGTCAAGGTCAAAGGTCAAGGTCATCATCAAAATTAATTTTTTTCCATTTTCAAGGTCTTTAAAAGTATTTTTATCATTGATAAGTTAACCGAAAGTAACCGAAAACCCATAAACAAATTATTGCCCCTGAATATCTTGATTGACATTTTTTTAAGCTTATAGCTTTTACATTAATATAGATAGAGACATGGGATCACTTGCATTAAGACCGATGACATTTGACCTTCAAAATGAGGTGAAGGTCAAAGGTCAAGGTCATCGTGAAAATTATTAATTAAATTTTCTTGGTCATTTTGAGTTTCGTACATCATCTTAAATATTCTTAAATGTCTTTTTTTAAATCATTGCAGGTGGAAAGCCCTCTAATTGTTCGCGAACAATTAGGATCACTAGTTTATGTTCTTTTTATTCCATTCTATCAGTATGTAATTGGCAAATGATTTCTCCGCATTTATTTCATAAGAAACTGCAAATACTTGCATGCATTTGCAAGTATGCAAGAAAAGCTATTTTTTTTTTTTTTTGCATTTTTTTTTTCTAAATTATCTAAACTTTCGGAATGCTGCATTGGTAAACAATAAATATTTTGTAATTTTGAGCAAAGCATAATGTTTTAAAATGTGATTTTATTTGTTTCGCATTCCCTATATATTACTATCGGAGATGTGCACTGGTCGAGTCCACCTAGAGAAATCACCCAGGTGTGACAATCACATTTGGGGTATATACGGGTAGAATAAATTAGGCTACCTGAAAGAAATATGGCGGATAAGATGAGAAAGGTGTACGTATTTATTAATTCATGTCAGCTTTAAGTAAAGTAAACAATGATTGAATACTACCAAACCAAAAGGACGTATATGTGAAAATAGGTTTGAAAACAGATATAAAACAACATTAAAGTATTTCTATGTGTTTCTAAATCGATTTAGACACTTTGTACCATATCGAAAAGTTTTGGATCAGGTTTCTGATTTTTCTTTGTGTTTTTCTCTCTTATTTGAACTCAGACTTTGCATAGACATACGACCGTCTGCCTCTACAGCGACGATATGTCCAGGAGTCCGTGTTTTCTTAACTACACAAGGTGAAGATAACGAAAAAGTGATCAATCTCATAACTCCTGTAACCAATACAAAATAGATAGTTGGGCAAACACAGACCCCTGAACACACCAGAGGTGGGATCAGGTGCCTAGGAGGAGTAAGCAACTCCTGTTGACCGTTGACTGGTTGACTATCTATTTTGTATTGTTTATAGGAGTTATGAGATTGGTCACTGTTCGTTATCTTCACTTTTCATGAATGCAAAGGATTATTGTAGATAGATAAAACGTCGTCGATTTATCAAAATGTCCAGTTGAAGGCCACAACAAGAGATTTTTTCCTTCTCATGTAGAAGCTTTTGAATAAACCGTGCTTCATAAGAATATAAAAACAGGTCAGCTAATAAAGGAGCACTATTCGTGCTCATGGGAATTCCAACAAACTGTTGGAAAACGTGATCTCCAATCTGAAGAACCACTGAACTAGAAAATACAAAACTTATGTGAGAGATTCCTTAATGAAATGCAAAAATAACAGTCCCGGAACCACAATAAGGGATTGGGATATATTGGACATTTTTTAAAAATCTTTTTCACGAACAACGTACCACAAATTTAGACCATTTCTTATCGCCCAGGGCCGCAGCAGTAAGAGTTCTTTCATTTACCTATGCCTGATGCGAGAGGGAACCTCTGTTTAAAGGTCATATAAGAAAGATCCCACTTCTAAATGCCGAGTGTTTGGCAAAGGAGCAATTACTACTAATATTTAGGTCTTAGGTTTGACCCGGCCATGGCATAAGCGGGGCTATAACTCACGACCTTCCGGTTAAGAAGCGAAGGCCCTACCACTGAGCTACCGCAACCGACCAAGATTAGTAATGTTAATTTGCAAACATCCACACGAAGTGTAGATTCAAATTTGCTCAAATTATTGCCTCACTTTGGGTGGGTCCACAGTATGGAACAAAGGGAATATACAAGGAAAACTTTTTTCTCATACAGTGCCTGCCATGCCTAGTCATACATGTATCAATATGCAAGCATCAAAAGATAGTGTAGGCTGAAGAAATAAATCCAACATTACTTCAACTGATGAGAGCAATGATTGATTTGATGCGCGCATCAATTCAGTTTATTGCTTTCATCAATTCCAGTGATGGGTGCATCAAAGTGGTGTAGTTATTGCTCGCAACTTTACATTTGGAGATCGATGTAAATGATTTGATGATGATCTCTTTAATTGAAGATATCTTTAACTAATTATAACGCTTTCATATAAAGAATTAATGCGAGCAACAATTCAATATTACTGTGGATTTGTTGAATTGAAGATGTCTCTAATTATATTCATGTAGTTGGCCTCTCTCTAAAATAATTATTGCGCACATCAACTGAATAATATCATTATTTCGATTGAGGAGAGCATCAAATCAATATTATTGCGCGCATTAATATGATTGATTGATTGATTGTATATTGTTTAACGTCCCTCATGAGAATATCTCACTCATATGGAGGCGTCACGCATTAATATGATATCAATAATTGAATTAAATGCGCGCAACAATTCAATTGAAGAAAGCAATAATTCATTTAATGCTTGCAATAATTGAATTATTGCTCTCTTCAACTAAATTGTAGCGTGCATCAATTCAATTAATGCGCGCAATAATTGAATTGTTGATCTCTTTAAATGAAATCATTAATAGCGCTCATCAATTCAGCGGAATGATTAATGCTATCAACAATTCACTTAGTGTGCGCAATAATTCAGAATTGAAGATATCAATTATTTGCGGAGATATTTAATGGATTTGTTGCGCGCATCAAATGAATTGATGATATCTTCAAATAATTAAAGATATCTTCTATTATTTGAGTTTATGTTAATTTGGCGCTCAATCCAACAGTACAAAGTTGATTATAAATCTGTAGTCGTGAACCAGTCCTTGAACGTCTGTCACAGGCCCGAAAAAAGGTCGATCGCGAACATTACTCGCCGCGAACCAGTTTACCACAGGTAAATCGCGAAATAAAAGTAGCTGCGAATAAAAGTTGGTTTACAGTAACTGACGTGGTGATCGCCACATAAATTAAATAAAAACCACCATCAATTCGCGGACAACAACTGAATTAAGTGACCGCCGGCAGTTAGACAATTAGGTAAATTACTAGTATGTGGTGGACGCCATTCAGCTTAAGTGGCTGCCGCTAGATAATAAGTGGCGGTTGCCATACAAGAAGTGGCTTCCGCCACTTAAATTAAGTTGCGCCGCCAGATAATGAATGGCAGTCACCACTTAAATTAAATGGAAGTCACCAGCTCATTTAAATGGCGGTCGTTAGCTAAATCTATATCAATTCTCCATAGTACCTAACGATGTTCGTTCACAATATTGGGATACTTTGTACTACGCGCAATTTTCTAAGGAAAATCATCCTATTTTTTTTAATAATTTGCTTGTTCCTCAAAGACCCATCATCTCACGTCTCTTTGACCCTTCCTGAGTATATGAAAGACTAGACGTAAAGACCATCAATCTGTCACGACCCACTAGGGCCACCACGTGATACCGCTACGGCTTCAAACAGAATGGGTGGAATCATAAGTCTAGAAATGGAGAATCTTTACGATGGAAAGACGAAATGCATTATACCGAGTAGTCTCTATACATCAGATAATTATATGTATGAAAAATTCAGATGACCTAAACAATACTTTCCGGTATCACAAACCCCTTCTTTAGTTGAGTTAAACAATACTTCTAGGTATCCCAGAGCTCTTCTTTACATGACATCGAATACCCCTTAGTACTCTCTACCTCAATCAATGGATACATTGTCCTTGTCACCCCTCCTAAAGTAGAAATGGGGAGTCAAAATCTGTCCAGACTATCTCAGGGCTCTTCTTTACATGGCATCGAGTACCCCTTAGTACCCTCTACCTCAATCAATGGATATAATATCATTGTCCTTGTCACCCCTCAATTACTAGAAATAGAGATTCGAAATCTGTAACGATTCCCGGCAGCCACCTGGTGGTACCACTACAGCCCAAAACTGAAAGTAGTAAATGATAGTCCTAGGGGTCCTCTACCTTGCCTTCATGTTCCTTTCGCCTTGTCTTCAAAGATTAATGCTGGAAGAGGAGTCCTAAAACCCCCCTTTTCATTACGAGAAACGAAAAATGTCAAAGTTCAGGTGAGCTAAACAATACTTCCGAGTATCTCAGAGCTCTTCTTTACATGGAGTCGAGTACCCCTTAGTACCCTCTACCTCAATCAATGGATACATTGTCCTTGTCACCCATCAAGGAGTAGAAATGGGGACTCGAAATCCGTCCCGATCCCCGGGAGCCACCTGGTGGTACGACTACAGCCCCAAACTGAAAGTGGTAAATGATAGTCCTAGGGGTCCTCTACCTTGCCTTCATGTTCCTTCCGCCTTGTCTTCAAAGATTAATGCTGGAAAACCAGTCATAAAACCCCCTCTTTTATTACGAGAAACGAAAAATGTCAAAGTTCAGGTGAGCTAAACAATACTTCCGGATATCCCAGAGCTTTTCTTTACATGGCGTCGAGTAGCCCATAGTACCCTCTACCTCAACCAATGGATACATTGTCCTTGTCACCCCTACTTGAGTAGAAATAGGGACTCGAAATCTGGCCCGAACCCCGGGAGCCACCTGGTGGTACCACTACAGCCCCAAACTGAAAGTGGTAAATGATAGTCCTAGGGGTCCTCTACCTTGCCTTCATGTTCCTTCCGCCTTGTCTTCAAAGATTAATGCTGTAAAAGCAGTCATAAAACCCCCTCCTTCATTACGAGAAACGAAAAATGTCAAAGTTCAGGTGAGCTAAACAATACTTCCGGGTATCCCAGAGCTCTTATTTACATGGTATCGTGTAGCCCTTAGTACTCCCTACCTTAATCAATGGATACATTGTCCTTGTCATCCCTTTTAGAGTAGAAATGGGAACTCGAAATCTGTCCCGACCCCCGGGAGCCACCTGGTGGTACCACTACAGCCCCAAACTGAAAGTGGTAAATGATAGGTCTAGGGGTCCTCTACCTTGCCTTGATGTTCCTTCCGCCTTGTCTTCACAGATTACAGCTCTAAAAGCAGTCATAAACCTCGTGTTACAGGTTTTCTTACTCGGTTATGCGCAATGTCAAAATCAGGTGAGCTAATGCACAAATTTTTATAACAGTCACAGGATGGAGGTATTATTCACCAGATATTACAGAGAAAGTGTTTGTTTCATTATTTAATCCTGCTTCCTTACACCACTTGCTCAAAATATTTCCTTTGTTGATTTCTTTTGTTACAAAGCAATGGTTATCACTCTTCAGGTGAGCTAATTTACAGAAAAGATTTTTGAATGCAATATGATTTCAAATGGATTGTCACATGAAAATAGGATCAGTCTTGAGATAATAAAGCACCCCACATCATATAATTTTCCCTAGCATATCAATCTATTCAAAGGTACTTAATGACTGATTGTAATATTCTGGTGAGCTAAATTATCAATGTGCACTTATACTTTCGTGCATGTAAGCTGAGAAATTGTTCAAAAAGATCAGAAAATGAAATGTGTGGTCAATTTTATTTCCTTTCATTACAAATTACTGATATAAATTCATTTCACCATTGGTGTACAATCTCTCAGGTGAGCTAAGTTGCCCATGAGTGTTGCGATTGACATTTATTAATTCAAAACATTAATTAAATTAAAAATTTCCTTTAGAATAGGTTTCAAATTAAATATTTTTCTATGAGTACTCTCAGTCCTTTGATGATTTTCCTTGGTGGATGCTGGCTTCTACGTGCTTATTGGCTGCTGGTTAGTGGCTGCTCGCTTCAGCCTGGTCTAATATAACCTTGTTTTTTTTCTGGAGAAGGTGAAGGTCGAGTTCCTCCTACTTCTAAGAAAGCCTAAACGATTAAATATCTTATTAACTATTTAAGGTAGAGCTTCCATACTTAGTAAATAAATTCCTTATGGCAATAATTTTCATGCAATACCATGATCTATGCCATTTCTATCTTCATCTTCTCCTATGGTAAGCCCTTAACATTTCATGCATGATCTATTACCTTGTAAACCTTTTATGCATGGAATGCTAAGGGCTTACCACAAGGAATGTGTATGCAATTATGAAAACATTACTTGAAATAGTCCAGGATGTTTTAAATATGTTTTCTTAAATGTACTCGTAGGTTAGATACCAAGTTCACCTGGTTAAAAAACTTGGTACGAAAATAAGGAATTTTGCATATGAGATATGAGACCCCTATCACTCACCATTCATACGTTATGAGGCAGATTAAAATTTCTGACAGAGCGACAGGAAAAGCAATATATATACCCCTACTATAGTCGCGGGGATACCAAAAACTTGAATCTATACAACGTGGAAAAATTTTCAAAGGTGCGGGGGTTGAGGTCTACCTTGTAAATTAGCCAAAAGTGTCACAGACAACAATGCTCTTAATTGTAAAACTCGTGCAGAATTACTACATGTAATCATTGCTTTACATACAATTGTTCTTTATATCAACTATCGACAGATAGATGTGTTTTGTTTGTCACGTCTTCTTTGCGTCAATTTTTTCACAATTTCATATTCTCTAGCACCATTGGTTTAATTTCAACGAACCTTAGCACATGCTATTCCTATGTGTAGGAATTTCAAGTTTGTACAAACGAAGGAGGGCCTTCGCTTCCAACGGGAGACATTTAAGAAAAGGGAAAATGGGGAAGGTAATGAAAGTCGAAGATAACTAACAGTCATCAATCTCATTACTCCTAAACGGAATGCAAAATAGAGAGTTGGGCAAACACAGACCCCTGGATATACCAGAGGTGGAATCGTGTGCCTAGGAGGACGGAGTATCCCCTGTTGACCGGTCACACCACCAGTGAACCCTATCTCTTGATCAGGTAAACGGTGTAATCCGTAGTCAAATCAGTGTGCCAAGAACTGCCTAACAATAGGTATGAAACATGTCAGACAGCATTTGACCCAATGATAGGTTGTATTGGCAAACTAGATCATTATAACGACCAAAGAATTTGCGAAATGCTGACTTTACACGAGATTGTTTAAACACCTGTAACATCAATATGTTTGCAAGTAGCGTGTATCGATTTAAAAACTGATCATACGTATAACAAGTTCTTGCGCATCGAATCAGTTGAGAGATATAAACACCATATGCAGGTGATAATGGAATATTGGTAAATAAATATGGGAAGTTGACGATGGAAAAGCTTATCCCGTTTGTCATAAGGATATATCGAATCGACATATTCAGCAGAAAATTAGTTTGAACAATTATAATTTGGCTTGTACAACCTTTAAAGACCATGTATTTCATCATTCGGTGCCAGTTGAAGTAAAATTCATGTGGTAAAGCCATGTACTGAAGGTTAAAATAAGAATTGGTATACTGTCTGATAAGATAAAATACTACAACAAAGCGTATAAAGAACATCTAGAAACTGGTGACTTTGCGCAACATTTAGCCTAAATATGACGGAAACTGAAAAAGACTTTGACGGTGATGAAGATATGATATTATGCCGGGCTTACGAAGGGGGAAATTATGATTCTGATAGTAGTGACGATAATACGCCTAGCAAAATATAGGAAAACTCCGAAAATAAAGAACTATCCTCCCTAAAAAATTATTCAATTAATTCTATAACGAATATGCTTCAACAAATGAAATTTAAAGAGAAGCACACTATTTATAGTGTATATCAAAGTGGATTGAAATATTGCAAAAAAAGTGCGTGTACTACACATGTATAATTACAAATAATATGTAGGGTGATACAATAAAATGCGCATATAAATGCACCATATATACAAGTGCGATTTATTTAAGTTACCTTAGAGATCTAGAACTCAGTCTGATTCAATATTGTCTATAACGCTTAAACGCGGACTTTTGGTAGATCGCATGATCGGCGACCGTGTTCAGGTTTCGGCATTTATACCGAGCGAAGCTCGGACGGGCCGAAGGCCCGTCCGCGAAGCAAGGCTCTAAAGGTAACACGTATGTAAAAGAAAAAAGTCAAAATCAGCAAAAGAAAAAGAGATAATCTCTATATACGTTTTCTGAAATTTTCGTGATCCATATGGGCGCCGCCATTTATTTTTTCATTACCTGCTTCAACAGTTATTCGTGTTTTATTTTGAATGCCAATAATAGAAGACTGATGTGCAATTCGTAATTTAAACACTCAGTTTGTTCAACGTGAATAGTACAATTATCATTGTAATAGGTTTTAGCAAATAAATACATATAAAACCGTAATACGACTAAATAGATGAACGAGTTCACGAGTTTCTTTGAATGAGAATATACGATAAAATTACGGTTACTTTTTTACCATTTTGAATTTATTGGTTAATTTTGTTTAGTTTTAACGGCCTTTTTCATTGCATACGGAATGTATTATTGTTGTTTATAATTGTTTGCTTTGAAAAAGAGAAAAAAGTCGAGGCTAAATGTGACGTCACAATGCACAGTTTACGTCGCCTTGCGTTTTATTTCCCGCGTTCAATGAATAGGCGGATCATGTAAAACTGCTGTCCCCATATAAACTCCTTTAATGAGATGAATTACTGGTGTTTAGCGCAAGGAAATTTCATTCAAAATATATATTTTTAAATGAAGCATAATCTACCGTACTTAACGGAATTATGATTATCACTCGGGAAACGGAGTTACGTACATGCTTCGCTCGATCCAACGGTCACACCGTATACATATTAGAGGGCAAAGCCCTCTCACGGCCCGGAGGGCCGTGAGAGCGGAGCTCTCCCTATAGGTAACACGTATATACATGTTTAAAAGGAAAATATAGGAAAATAATGAAAAATTAAACCATACCTATGGAACTTGAAAAGTTTGGTACCAATGGCGTCGATTCGAATATTAGCTCGTGGACATGTATTCCTCCATTTTGAATCTCGTCTACCCTAGTTAACGTCGTTCTGAGATGTTACACATAAAATCCGTAAAAGCATGTAAATCTTATTTTCTTAATCATATATAATCACTCCACGATTAACGCCATGTTTTTTGTTGTGGTTCAAACGCTATGTTTGTAAATTTGCTAAATAACGACACTGAATATGACGTCACAATGTACTGTTTACATCAATTGCGTTATATTTCCCGCGTTCAATATATAGGCGGATCAAATGTCCAAAATTAGGATGCTTTGATACAGCTCCGTCCGCGTGCTAACTTCGGGTTGTTTTTGTCCTGTTTAGGATATACTAATGCCAAAACTGTTTTGCTTCGCCCTCAAACACGGTCACGCCGTAAAACATATTATGATTCTTGTTTAATAGGTCACAATTACAGTTATCACAATACGTTTGATGTCATTCTATTAACTATTAAGAGAGAAATCATGCAAAAATCGTTATCCAGGACTTTCGGCCGTACTACATTTAACCACTTGTCATTTATAAAACGTACTAGATTTACTGCTTTTTGTTATCTGAAAACCTTCTTTATGGGACTCTCGGGTTTCGGCTTTCGGTCGTACTACATTTACCGATTGCCCATTTTTGTCTTCCTGATTCAATGTTTAGCGTTAAACCTGTACTTCCGGTAATATTCATGATCCCGAGGATGAAAATTTTCCAGACATTAGTACAATTTTCACGGTTCTCTTGGAAGTTTAACAATTATAGCACCTGCAATTTGCTCGTTAAAAAACGTGTGGAATACTCACGAAAGATGTTTTGTTATAATCGAGTCCCTGCTATGTTGTACTGTAACTTAAGTATACTTGATGTCAAAAAGCGTACAGAGGAGCTATCTGACTGTTTTATGGAGGCCAGGGAACTAATGCAGGATGCTGTAAGTATTCATCTTTCCTGGGCAGTCTTAGAGAGAGAAAATTGAGCACTGGTCATCTCATTCTAGGGTGTTTACAAGACATTTCATTGGCCCAAATCCACAGGGATTTGTCACGATCAATGCAAACTGGTATATAATTATATATATGTGATAGTATAATATAATAGGGAGAAGGGATCTAACAAGTCGCCATTAAATTGTTCTCTTCAAACTCTCATCATTTCCGTATTGATTGAAATAATGCATAAAAAGTTTTCTCAGTCGAAAGCCAGAATAAACAGTCAGGGACATAATGCAAACATGTTTATTAGAAAAATAACGCATACAAGTTATCTTTTTGTCACAATGAGTTACCTCTCTTTGCTCCTGCCCTTCATCAAATACCATGCGGTACTCTTTTAAAATAACTCAAATAGGTTATTTTTCTAGTTAGGCCAAAAAAAATAATATCCTGGTGTCACCGGTTTTCGATAGTGCAGTACTATTTTTACATATTTAATATATTCAGCAATTATTTCTCACCTGAATTTTATCTGTTCTAATCAATTAACTCTATCTACTGAATATATGCTGTTTTTTGTTTAAAACTATCAAAATCCAGGTAGCATTTCAACTTTCGTTAGATCCGCCATAATCAAATTTGTTTTGACTGATGTCACCTATTTTCGATAGTAAGTATGGCACGCTGTTAGTGTTAAAACAACATTAAATAGAATGATTTTTTTATTCTTATTTTTTCGACCAAATTGATTACATTAAATAATGAACAAATAAAGCAACTTCAAACAATTTTAAATAGTGGTGAAGGTCCTGAAGACACACGCCCAATGTTATTACGCCCATTTATCATATTTTAAAGTTGTCTAGGGGACTTGGAAACATTTGGCAGTAACAATTCAGCATGGACACTCATTCCATATTTTACCGACTGGAAAGCATTGCCCAAGGCCTCTGGATCATCAATTCTTATAATTTCCTCTCTGGATGGAAAATATCTGCAAAGAAATAAACAAGAAATCAATAAAAACAAATTTTAAAACAGAATTTTTTAAAAACCGTATGGTATTATGACAATAATGAGTTTCCATACTGTTCTCTTGAACCGATAGTTCACCCAAAGAGAGGCTTATCTATTTTTAGAACACAACATTGAGTTTATTATCAGACGACAGCATAGGTGAATAGGACGCTGTTTTCGACGGAAAATAATCAGATTTTCATTGTGTTTTTTTTGGCATTGGGAAAAATGGCGTTTTTAGAATAGATGCATACAGAATTGTAGTCTTACCTCTTTGAAAAGCGTAATTCTCGATCTTTTTGGCTATCTGACACTTCTTGTTACTGATGCTGATTTTGGGGAAAACATTCCGAAAAATGACATTACAATTATCGAATGATCGTTAAAAATAATAACCTATCGAAATTAGGATACTATCGAAAATAGGTAACGGCACAATATGTTTGTTTCAGGTTGCCTCCGATTTTAAAAAAGGGTCGGTAGGTAGGTTTTTTATTTTATTTTTTTAAAATATTTTTTTTCTAAATAAATATGTGCCTTCAATGAAAATTTGATAGTTAAAGTTGTTGTACAATGTGTTTAATAGATAAAAATGAAAAAAATGCCCAGTATGTGATTGAGTTTTGATATACATTTACAATAAATGTCTCAGTATATTAAAATTGTCAGACATCATAAATGGAGCAGAAACCGTACAAATTTTTAAAGGTGGTACAGATTATGCTAAATAATTGTGCACACTTTCCTACATGTATTTATTCATAAACATTTTCATTTGTTTGTAATCAATGTGTCGGCTACTTCTACCCAAAACACAATATTCAACCATGGGTATACATGTACTACTAAACAGAGTACGCTAGAGTACGTTAGTTTCATAATTGAATGCAATTTAATCATTTAATTGTATGTATACCACTTAAATAAACATGATTATAAAATAATATTGTAAAATTTATCAAAAGTATTTGTTTTTTAGCGATATTTTGACCAGAAAACAACATTCAATTTATTGAAGATTTATGGCATCCCGATCCCGATTATTACTATTTTGTTTGGAGCAATGTGACTGACATATTAGGCCTACATTAGTAATTAATTTTACGTATGATTGATAGTTATTCGAAATTCATGATCTTTGATTTTCTTGTCCCCCCTCTTTTGGGGGGTTTTAATGCCTTTTTAAACCTCCCTTTTCAATTCATCAATTTATTTTATATTTTGTTTCTTTGTCCACTGGCCAATTATTGATTCAAATCAATTGAATAATTGCTGGACTTTAAAAAAACCCACATCCAGTGTTGATTTAAAACAACAGCGACAATCATCAAAGAATTCATCTTCATAGATGTAATCATATAATTTTTATGTAAATCTAAATACCACTGAATGATTTATTTTCATGGAATTCACTGTTCAGTTGACTAAAAAAGACTTAATACTTTGAAAATAAGATAAAGGCATAATCTTGGAAAATTAAATGTAATGCGCCGGTACTTTATGTAAATATGTAGTTAAATTTGATCGGGATCAAATGGTAAACTGTACTTCAAAATAATTCCTAAAATAATGAAAACAAACACAATATAATCCAGATATATATTTATTAGGTTAAACTAAAGTAAGAACACCTACGAACAGCAGTTAGATTGCATTAACTCATGAAATTTTACCAGCGTACTCTAAAGTACTCTGTTTAGTAGGACCGATTCAACCACATACACAATACATTTGACAAAAAGCATTGCATTGTATATACTTCATACAATGTTTATTAGGCTAAAGACTACCCTTGCACTTGGTTTGAGTGATTTTGTACACGTATATTCTTGTGGAAGTCCTATTCTTCCACCGAATCGTTCTTTATAATTACTTACGTGCGTTGACATACTACAAGTAATATATAAACATTGTATGAAGGATAGTTTAGGTGTTAAGTTAATTTCGTTTCTGAATGACTCGTGGCTTTGAATATTTGATACAAGTTATCAGTGCACGGGCGCATTGGGTTGAAAAGAGTGATTTTTCTTCATATGTCGCAGGAACTGCGACTGGATCGAGTGTGAGATAAAGAATAAAAACGTTCGACTACGAACGTGGTCTCATTTGTGCTAGCCCTCACTTCACGTCCGTACGAACACTGCCCACCTTTCGGTTCTGTGGGTGATGTGCCTTGAATAGGTCGCTTAATATCGATTTGTGCAAGACAGTTGTCATAATATTTATGGGGTTCTGATGCTGGCATTTATGTAACCTTATTGCCAACACCGAAGCAGCTTCTAAAAGATGTGCCGCCATTGTTGTCGTCGGTAATGTTAACTCGTACCAAAATGATTTCGGGTAATAGTTCGTACATCGATAAATTGAAAAAAAAAAATTAGGGTCGGTGGATATATTTAGGGTCGGTCGGGCGACCGGAAACAAACATATTTTTTATTTTGGCCTTATGGATGTTCTTTACATCGTCATAATGGTCGACTTCCTTTTAAAGCATGGATGAAAATATGAATATTAGCAATATTTGTCTTTTCATTAAAAAAATTATCGCATAGCTGAGTAGCTCAGTAGGTTAGCATGTCGGCTGCTGAACTGTAGATCGCGGGTTAGAGTCCAGCAGGGGTTTTAATTTTTTTTCAAATTGCTTTCGACTAAAACTGCATTTTTTGACTAAATAAAGTAAATTTAAAAAATTTCAATTTCAAAATATTGTTGTACATGTCCTCCACTTTTCATCCATATCAAATTTCTCAGGTTTAATTTAGCATACCTCCTTAACTTGTTTACGTTATTTTACATCAAGCCCTCTCACTCCACGCCATGTGCACCATTAACAAATTTTTGCTGGTGCACCAAGACAAAAACAAATGTTTGTTTTTATTATACCCCCCGGACGAAGTTCAGGGGGTATATAGGAATCACTCTGTCTGTCCGTCTGTCTGTCTGTGCAGATTCGTGTCCGGGCCATAACTTCTTTGTTCTTCGACTTAAGCATACCATATTTGGCACACAGGTGGATCACCATGAGACGATGTGTCGAGTACCTTCATGACCTCTATATGACCTTGACCCCAAGGTCAAAATTAAAGGTTTTTTTTTTTTTTTTTTACACAATGGATTCGTGTCCGGGCCATAACTTCTTTGTTCTTTGACATAAGCATACCATATTTGACACATGGGTGTATCACCATGAGACGATGTATTGGGTACCTTCATGACCTATATATGACCTTGAACTTTGACCTCAAGGTCAAAATTGATTATAGGGTTTTGACATAGTCATACCATAAGACATGGGTGTATCACCATGAGGCTATGTGTCATGTACATTCATGACCTCTTTATGACCTTGACCTTTGATCTCAAGGTCAAAATTATAGGTTTATGCCATGGATTTGTGTTCAGACTATACCTTCCATTTTCTTCTACAAAGGCATACCATATTTTTACACTCAGGAAAGAGGTAATTTATACCTATTAACAACACCCTTTGGGAGATTGGGGTAAGCAGGGGGTATTCTTAATGAGCATTGCTCACAGTACCTCTTGTTTAAAACTTAGTTGAAGGTAGATCCACCCTCCTGTGACATCATAAGATTTTGCAAAGTCAATAATAAGATTTATGCATGACAGGAACATAAATTTTGTTGGAGTCTTTCTCAATAGTTATTGTAAAAAATCTTGTTAACCATAAAATATATCAAAAGTCTAAGTTATATATATGAGTAACCAATATGCCAGTTTTGAGATAAGAGCTCTTCTGTGTACGAGGTGCATTTAGTGGAACTTTGAATGCTGAAGTGTTACAGAGTGGACATAAATTCAGTGAGGAAGACGATAAAATGTATCAAAAGTGGCTTCTCTTTAAATATGTAGATGTAGGAAATACAAAATGTTTTACTAAAGTGGAAATATAAAAACAATGTCATATTTGCAATTAATATCCTGGGTATGATACGAACGAGCAACTAAATAACGTGATATAATAAGAATTCCATGTATTTATTTACTCCTTGAATACTTATCACTTACTTAGTTGGGGGCCTCCGTGGCCAAGTGGTTAGAGCATCGCGCTCAATATCACATGACCTCTAGTCGGTGCAAGTTCGAATCTCGCTTGCGTCAGTAAGTGAGAAAGTTTCCCAGTTTACTTGCGGAAGGTCGGTGGTTTCTTCCCAGGTACATTGTATCTGGGTTCTCTCTTCCACCAATAAAAACTGGGCACCACCAGATAACTGAAAAATTGTTGAATGTGGTGGAAAACAGCAAAACAACAACAACTCACTTAGTTTGTGCATCAGTCGAATTCGGGTGATAAAACTTCCTATGAGAAACTTACTGAACACATTCACGTATATGCAGTGATGGCTATTTGTCCCATTCCACATGTAAACAAGTTGTTTCGCACCTTATTATGTACGAGAATTCTTCAAAGGGAAATAACTCAGATGTATCTCGAAACCGGTGTATTATATTTTTAAAAAAAATTGAATCCAAGGGCAATAACTGTTTTCATTATATAATTTATCAAGTCCATTATGCGATAGATTTCTTTTATTTTTCACAAACATTTTGTATATTTTGGGCCAGAAAAGATGAAATTTATATGAAAGCTTCCTTATATAATGCAGATTCTAAATTGTTAATATCATGGCCCCCGGGGGTCAGATGGGGCCACAATAGGGGATCAAAGTTTTACATACAAATATATAGGAAAAATCTTTAAAAATCTTCTTCTCAAGAACCACTGAGCCAGAAAAGCTGAGATTTATATGAAAGCTTCCTTATATAATTCAAATTCTAAATTGTTAAAATCATGGCCCCCGGGGGTCGGATGGGGCCACAATAGGGGGTCAAAGTTTTACATACAAATATATAGGGAAAATCTTTAAAAATCTTCTTCTCAAGAACCACTGAGCCAGAAAAGCTGAGATTTATATGAAAGCTTCCTTATATAATGCAAATTCTAAATTGTTAAAATCATGGCCCCCGGGGGTCGGATGGGGCCACAATAGGGGATCAAAGTTTTACATACAAATATATAGGAAAAATCTTTAAAAATCTTCTTCTCAAGAACCACTGAGCCAGAAAAGCTGAGATTTATATGAAAGCTTCCTTATATAATTCAAATTCTAAATTGTTAAAATCATGGCCCCCGGGGGTCGGATGGGGCCACAATAGGGGATCAAAGTTTTACATACAAATATATAGGAAAAATCTTTAAAAATCTTCTTTTCAAGAACCACTGAGCCAGAAAAGCTGAGATTTATATGAAAGCTTCCTGATATAATGCAAATTCTAAATTGTTAAAATCACGGCCCCCGGGGGTCGGATGGGGCCACAATAGGGGGTCAAAGTTTTACATACAAATATATAGGAAAAATCTTTAAAAATCTTCTTCCCAAGAACCACTGAGCCAGAAAAGCTGAGGTTTATATGAAAGCTTCCTGATATAGTACAGATTCTAAATTGTTAAAATCATGGCCCCCGGGGGTCGGATGGGGCCACAATAGGGGGTCAAAGTTTTACATACAAATATATAGGAACAATCTTTAAAAATGTTTTCCCCAAGAACCACTGAGCCAGAAAAGCTGAGATTTATATGAAAGCTTCCTGATATAGTACAGATTCTAAATTGTTAAAATCATGGCCCCCGGGGATTGGATGGGGCCACAATAGGGGGTCAAAGTTTTTTTTGTGTTTTTTTTCTTCGTTTTTGTTGTTGTTGTTGTTGATATAGTGCAGATTCAAGTTTGTTAAAATCATGGACCCCGGGGGATTGGATGGGACCTCAAGGGGGACATCAAAGTTTTACATACAAATTTATAGGAAAAATCTTTTAAAATCTTCTTGTCAAGAACCACTGAGCCAGAAAAGCTGAGGTTTATATGAAAGCTTCCTGATATAGTGCAGATTATAAATTGTTAAGATCATGGCCCCCGGGGGTCGGATGGGGCCTCAAGGGGGACATCAAAGTTTTACATACTAATTTATAGGAAAAATCTTTTAAAATCTTCTTCTCAAGAACCACTGAGCCAGAAAAGCTGAGGTTTATATGAAAGCTTCCTGATATAGTGCAGATTATAAATTGTTAAAATCATGGACCCCGGGGATTGGATGGGGCCTCAAGGGGGGCATCAAAGTTTTACATACAAATTTATAGGAAAAATCTTTTAAAATCTTCTTCTCAAGAACCACTGAGCCAGAAAAGCTAAGGTTTATATGAAAGTTTCCTGATATAGTGCAGATTATAAATTGTTAAGATCATGGCCCCCGGGGGTCGGATGGGGCCACGATAGGGGTCAAAGTTTTACATACAAATATATAGGAAAAATCTTTAAAAAATCTTCTTCTCAGAACCACTAAGCCAGAAAAGCTGAGATTTATATGAAAGCTTTCTGATATAGTGCAGATTCATGTTTGTTAAAATCATGCCCCCCCCCCCCCCCCTGGGGTAGGATGGGGCCACAATAGGGGATCAAAGTTTTACATACAAAATATAGGGAAAATCTTTAAAAATCTTCTTCTCAAAAACCATTGGGCCAAAGAAGTTCACATTTACATGAAAGCTTTCTGACATAGTGTAGATTCAAGTTTGCAAAAACCATGGCCTCCAGGGAAAGGTTTGGGGCCATAATAGGGACTACGGTTTTACATGCAAATAGATATGGAAAATCTTCTGATATGGACCAAGGTGACTCAGGTGAGCGATGTGGCCCATGAGCCTCTTGTTGCAATTGGTTGTCGTCCGTCGTGCGTTAACAATTAAACATTTTTAACTTCTTCTTAATAACTACCAGTTCAATTCTTTTCAAATTTGGTGTGAAGCATCATTGGGACAAGGGGGACATAAATTGTAAATTTCAGGACTCCAGCACCCCTGGGGCCCTAGGGGCGGGGCAAAAACTGCCCAAAATTGACCAATTTTCAAAAATCTTCTTCTCAAGAACCACACACATGTAAGAAAAAACTAAATGCATAGTGATGTAGAGCAGGAAGGCCTCTACCAAAATTGTAAATTTCATGATTCCCTGGGTAGGGGTTCTGACCCCAGGGCGGGGCCAAACTTGTTATATAGTGTTTATGTGGAAAACACTTAAATTACATCTTCTTTAATGCTATTGATACTAAATTGAAAGTAAATAGATATTTAGGAAGAACAGGTAGTCCTTTACCAAAATTGTAAATTTGATTATTCCAGGGGTAGGGGTTTTGGTATGACGGTGGGGCCAAAATCGTCAGTTATTAAATGTGTGAACAATAGACATTTTTAACTTCTTCTTGATAACTATCATTCCAATTCTTTTCAAATTTGGTATGAAACATATTTATAACAAGGGGAACATAAATTGTAAATTTCAGGATTCCTGCACCCCTGGGGCCTTAGGGGCGGGGCAAAAACTGCCCCAAAATGACCAATTTTCAAAAATCTTCTTCTCAAGAACCACTCATATAAGAAAAACTAAATTCATATTAATGCAGAGCAGGAAGGCCTCTACCAAAATTGTAAATTTCATGATCCCCGGTGTAGGGGTTCTGACCCCAGGGCGGGGCCAAACTTGTTATATAGTGTTTATGTGTAAAACACGTACTTAAATAACATCTTCTTTAATGCTATTGATACTAAATTGAAAGTAAATAGATATTTAGAAAGAGTAGGTAGTCCTTTACCAAAATTATAAATTTGATGGTCCCAGGGGTAGGCGTTTTGGTATCGGGGTGGGACCAAAATTGTCAGTTATCAAATGTGTAAACAATAGACGTTTTTAACTTCTTCTTGATAACTATCATTCCAATTCTTTTCAAATCTAGTATGAAACATATTTAGAACAAGGGGAACATAAATTGTAAATTTCAGGATTCCTGCATCCCTGGGGCCTTAGGGGCGGGGTAAAAATTGACCAATTTTCAAAAATCTTCTTCTCTAAAACTGCACATGTGTAAGAAAAACTAAATGCATAGTGATGTAGGGCAGGAAGGCCTCTACCAAAATTGTAAATTTCATGATCCCCGGGGTAGGGGTTCTGACCCCAGGGCGGGGCCAAACTTGTTATGTAGTGTTTATGTGTAAAACACTTGAATAACATCTTCTTTAGTGCTATTTATACTAAATTGAAACTAAATGGATAGAGCAGGTAGTCTTTTACCAAAATTGTTAATTTGATGATCCTCAGAGTAAGGGTACTGACCCCAGGGTAGGGCCAAAATTAGTATATAGTATTTATGTGTAAGTTTGCTGATACTGTATAAAATCTAAATGCATACTTGCAGATGTTTTAATGTTAATACACCTATTCTTTAAAGCCTTTCATCAGTGTATGCACTTTTGAGGGCATTGAAGTTTGAAGAACACATCTTGTTTTAGCTTAGATATTCAGAACAGAATTTTTTTTTCTAGATTTCATAGCCCATGGAAGTAGTGATACTTTTTCACTAGTATTCAGGTGACCGATAAGCCCTGTGGGCCTCTTGTTAACTTCTTCTTGATAACCAGTATTCCAATTCTTTTCAAATTTGGTATGAAGTATCTTTTGGACAAGGGAGACATAAATTGTAAATTTCAGGACTCCTGGGGCCCATGGGGCAGGGCAAAAACTGTCCAAAATTTACCAATTTTCAAAAATATTCCTAAGAACTGCACACATGTAAGAAAAACTAAATGCATAGTGATGTAGAGCAGGAAGACCTCTACCAAAATTAAGAATTTTATGTTCACTGGGGTAAGGGTTCTGACCAAACTTGGTATATCGTGTTTATGTGTAAAACACTTAAATAACATCTTCTCTAGTGCTGTTGATACTAAATTGAAACTAAATGGATATTTAGAAAGAGCAGATAGTCCTTTACTAAAATTGTAAATTTGATGATCCCAGGGGTAGATGGTTTTGATCTGAGGGTGGGGTCATAATAGTCATACATAGGGAAAATCAAAAAATCTTCTTAAGAACCAACGAGCCAGAGTTGAAATTTACATGAAAACTTCCTGGCATAGTGCTGATTTAAGTTTGTTCAAATCATGGCCCTGGGAGTAGGATGGGACCATAATAGGGGATCAAAGTTTTACATACAAATATATAGGAAAAATCTTTAAAAATCTTCTTCTTAAGAACCACTGAGCCAGAAAAGCTGATATTTACACGAAAGCTTCCTGACATAGTGTAGATTCAAGTTTTTTCAAATCATGGCCTCCGGGGATAGGATGGGGCCACAATAGGGGATCAAAGTTTTACATACAAATATATAGGAAAATGTTTAAAAATCTTCTCAAAAACTACTGAGCTAGGAAAGTGGAAATTTACATGAAAGCTTTCTAACATACCGGGCCAGGAAAGTGGAAATTTACATGAAAGCTTCCTGACATAGTGCAGATTCAAGTTTGTTCAAATCATGGCCCCTGGGGGTAGGATGGGGCCACAATAGGGGATCAAAGTTTTACATACAAATATAGGAAAAGTCTTGTAAAAAATTCTTCTCAAGAAGCACTGAGCCAGAAAAGCTGAGATTTACACAAAAGCTTCCTGACATAGTCCAGATTCAAGTTTGTTAAACTCATGACCCCTAGGGCTAGGATGGGACCACAATAGGGGATCAAAGTTTTACATAAACTAATAAATTAAAAAAAATCTTTTAAAATTTTCTCCTTAAGAACCATTAGGCCAAAGAAGTTTACATTTGCAGGAAACGCTTCCTGACATAGTGCAGATTCAAGTTTGTAAAAATCATGGTCCCCGGGGGTAAGATGAGGCCACAGTAGGGGATCAAAATTTTACATACAAATATATACACCGTGTACAACCCCACATTTGGGGGTGCGGAATAGTGACCTTAGGGGGTACGGAATTCGAAGCGTGTTTTACTAGACAAGTTGACATATTTAGCTTGGTTACAGCTATAGAGATAAAACTATTTTTATATTAACATATACGACAGAACACAGTGATGTCCCCGCTTACACTTATTTGTTTCCTACCTCGCAGTTTGTGTTAGAAATAGGTGAACACTTCAACAATATTCGGCAACCACCCATAAGGGTGGAAATTTGATCGATATTTGGTGAAATTTTCAATTATACTGCCATTCCACATAATATAACTAATACGCATGATTTCTGCACATAACACTGTAGCAAGTACTTCCATGATTTCCGAAATTTCACGTCAAATAAATGGTGAAAACTTCCATTTTAGTGTGTGCCACTAGGGGGTACAGCTTTCAGTGGAGGTAGGGGGCAATGAACCAATCATAATGTGATGAGTTTAAGAAAGTGTCATTTGGATTTAAGATTAATATCAAACCATCTTTGCGATGTAATCATTCTTTGATTTGAAATGTCGCTTCTGGTATCACACCGGTAATTGTCCAATCAAAATGAACTTAGTCAATAGTAGTTCCATATATTTAAAGAAATATTTTTTTTCCTTGCACGATTTTTCTCATTTCCTCTTCTTCTTTTCTCTTAATTTTTGTACCCCTGATTAGGAAATTTTGTGTAATTTGTAGAAATAATCAAGTGTATACAAAGGAACTATTTGCTGTTGGTAGCTGAGGCTACTTCCTGAGGTGCACTCCGGCTGTTTACACACATGTGAAAAACACGTGGATTTGAGGATAGTCTTGTTTGCGGGTAATTTTTTTTTTCGAAAATGCCACGTAGGGTGTTGTTTTTCTGGTGTCCGCAGACGAGATAGGTAACATAGAACGTGTCTGACTGCGTTATTCGGCATCAATTTTGTAAACTGATTTTTAATGATTTTTTCCCCTCTATAGTAATATATAGTGAAAATAATTACCGGTGTGATACCTTGAAGGAAGTCGTGAATTTCAGAATTTCCCGTTTTTCTCAGTCCTTTCCCTTTTCATCGGCTCAAAATCAGCACTGGATATCAAAACAAGAGGTTTGAAAAACAAAACGGTGTTTTAATAGGTCATTCAAGAAACATGACGCAATACACAATGCGAAATTTCAATTACATCTAAATACGTATCAACAACGTATTTTTTGTCTTATACAGCTAGAAAATCGTAAATATTTGTATAAACACCCATCTACATAGCATACACCGGCGGTTTTAACACTTAACACATCCAAAAGACGTATCAAAATTTCACATCGATTTTACAATACGCATATTGCACAACCCCACCCCCCTCCTCCTGCCTTGCGCAACTGTTAGATGGACTTTCCTTGACATTCATAAGCATCATACATAACTCTATGACTTCTTGATTCAATGCCCTTATTGTAAATTAACCCAATTAAGAGATTTCGTATTTCTGCGTAGAGTTTAGAAATTTTATTTTATTTTTAATTTTATGTCATAAAGAGAAATTCAGATAATTCATGGTAAATGCCCGTCAAGGTCACTCATATGAACATCAAAATGTCTCCTTAACACAGAAGATATCAAATTATTCGTTTTAAGGGCTCAACACGCGAGGTAATATTTCTGGCACGATTTACGACAGTCCCCTCCGTAGCAGGATATCAAGGCTCTGACGGCGTAGGCCATAATTCTATTGCCGGCTTCTAAAGCGTTGACCAAAAATTTGTGTTCTGTCCTGCATATCAAGTTTGTCACTAGATATTCTTACCGTTTTGAGCATTTTGAACACTTGCAATTCAACGTCACTATACCTAGCGCCCTTGATATTTGACCTACATCTTCTTTAGAACCAAAATTTAGGAAATGTTTTAGCTTAAATTTTTTGTAATGAACAGTTACATGGATGATTCTGTATGATTTGTGTACACGTTTAAAAACGTCATATTATCCAGTCAGACTTTAGTCTTATTTATTTGTTTTAATCAGTATTTAGTCTTCTTAATGTGTTACCCCTGCTTTGAAGAAAGGCTAAATACGCACAACCCCTGCCAGATTAGGGGGCCATTATCTGAAACACTAATCACCCGTGAGTATCAACTTGGTTTAATCTGTTAAGCGTAATTAATGGGCTCTTCTAGGATACCAAATTGACCAGATGCAGATTCCATTATAGTACCGAAAATTGAATATTTTCACAAAACCAAAGATCTCACTCATATGAAATTTGAAATAATTAGCAATTAAAAAAAATATATAAATAAATTTAGGATTAATAAGTGATTGAAATAGCAAATTTCATCATTCTTCTTTCCAATGAAACCATTTTTGCGGAAATATCTTGATTTTATACAAAGTTATTTCAATTTAAAAAGTACCACACGCGCCTCATATTTCACTGATGAAACAGGCAGAAATCACGATAGTCCCCAGGGGAAGTAAATCACCAGTTACGTCAGTTATCTTGCTCCGATCGTTGTGTGCATGGGGTATACTATTGATGAATGAAACGGGCACCTGCTGTGCAAATTTGA
Source organism: Ostrea edulis (assembly GCF_947568905.1). Lineage (NCBI taxonomy): Eukaryota > Metazoa > Mollusca > Bivalvia > Ostreida > Ostreidae > Ostrea > Ostrea edulis. Next base: position 45,208,740 of record NC_079167.1, read on the forward strand.
CATTTTTTGAGGAAGATTTAGTTGTCTTCAAGGTATCACACCGGTAATTGTCCAATCAAAATGAACTTAGTCAATTGTAGTTCCATATATTTAAAGAAATATTTTTTTTCCTTGCACGATTTTTCTCATTTCCTCTTCTTCTTTTCTCTTAATTTTTGTACCCCTGATTAGGAAATTTTGTGTAATTTGTAGAAATAATCAAGTGTATACAAAGGAACTATTTGCTGTTGGTAGCTGAGGCTACTTCCTGAGGTGCACTCCGGCTGTTTACACACATGTGAAAAACACGTGGATTTGAGGGTAGTCTTGTTTGCGGGTAATTTTTTTTCGAAAATGCCGCGTAGGGTGTTGTTTTTCTGGTGTCGGCAGACGAGATAGGTAACATAGAACGTGTCTGACTGCGTTATTCGGCATCAATTTTGTAAACTGATTTTTAATGATTTTTTCCCCTCTATAGTAATATATAGTGAAAATAATTACCGGTGTGATACCTTGAATTCTACATGTATATAAATGCAGTCCGTACATTAACATTTCTGATCAGAGAATTATTTGTTATGTTCTAATCTTATGTCATCAAGATGTTCCAAAATTGGGTTTCAAAACTGACGTCATCTAAGAAGAGAGACATTGTTTTAGAGCAATGTTTATTGTATTGTTGTCACGGAAAAGATTTCACTGTATTTACATGTTAAAATATTTAATATATGTAAATGAGAATATCAAAGAGTTGCAAACTGTACTGATTAAAATCACTATAACTTCCTTATATTTGATGAAAACAATATGAAATTCATACTGTGGGTATATGACACAGAGACCTGTTGAATGATATCAACAAAAGTGCAGAATCATACTCGCGTGCATGCACGTGCATTACTTTTTTCATTTCTTGGTACTGAAATGACCATATTAAACGCACTACGTGTAATTAAAGGCTACAATAAAATGATGTTTTGCTATAGGTTTACAATGACATCACTTTTTAATTGGGGGAGGTTTGGGGAACATATGTAACGGTCCCCGTTACAATTAGAACTAGTTATGTTCCCCAAACAAAGTTTGGGAACATATTGTTTTTACTCTGTTTCTTATTTTAAAAGGTCTTCCGTTTCAGATGGAAGACCTTATAGTGATTGTACTGTTTATTATTAGAGTCTTCCGTCTTCAGCGGAAGACCCTTCTATTATTCTATTGTTGATTTTTCACTTTTCTTAAAATTATTAAGGTCTTCCGTCTCCTGCGGAAGACCTTACTATTATTGTTCGCGTTCTTCTTCTTCATTATTATTATTATTTTCCTTGGTAGTACACGCGTTTTTCTCAGCCATTTCTCGATCGATTTTCACGAAATTTTCAGGAAAGATGTCTTTTGGTGACGAGACTTTGCTTGCAAAATTTCGTGCTTGACGTCACTTCCGGTCAGGAGTTATCTCTCTTTTAGTGACTTTTTGAAGGGCCTTGTTGTCCACACATCTTCTCCGTTAGTTTTGAAGCTAGAGTCTTGAAATTTCTACACAAGATAGAGTAAACATTTTAGAAGATTTGTGGGGGATTCGATTTTACCGGAGGCGATTTGCCTAAACGCTCGCCTGGACCTGAAAAAATGGATGCCAAAATTTTTCGCCGATTTCGGCGATTTTTGACCTTTGATCTCCAATATCTTTTTTCTTGCAAATATTTTGTTAAGACATGTAGAACAAAAGTTGTGCACATTTACGAGATCTTTTCGAAAATATCAAGATTTAGGGGCTAACCCCTTAAATTAGGGATCTAGAAGGGCTCAAAGTCTAGATCAAATATCTCAAAAATCGTTAATATTTTGGTATAAGTCAAAGAACAAAAAATGTTCATCTCAACAATCCAAATCTATTCATATAAAAATTTAGGTCATATGTTACGTAATAAGGGATTTTAAGGGCCAAAACCATAAATTTTTTACCCCTTGTATCTCGAAAACGACAAATATTTTGAAAAGCAATAAAGAACAAAAGTTGTTCAGAATGATGATCTGAACAATATGCATATTTCGTTTTTACCCTATGTGGCCCCGTTAGGGAGCTACAGTTTGGCCCCTAAAAATTACTTCTAGAAATAACTCGAGAACGGTAAAGAATTTCTAAATACTTGTTGAACAAAAAATGTTTGAAATGTCATGACCTTTTTTACGATATCAAGCAAAAGGGGCTGACCCTTTAAATTAGGGCCCCAGAAGGGTCCAAAGGTTTATGAGAATATCTCAGAAACTATTAATATTTTGTAATAAGTCATTGAAGCGGAAATGTTCATCTAAACGAGCTTGTTCTTATCAAATCAAAAAGTAGGTCATATGTTACGTAATAAGGGATTTTAAGGGCCAAAATCATAAATAATTGACGCCTCATATCTTGAAAACGACAAATATTTTGAAAAGCATTATTGAACAAAAGTTGTTCAGAATGATAATCTAAACAATATGTACATTTCGTTTTTTCCCTATGTGGCCCCGTTAGGGAGCTACAGTTTGGCCCCTAAATATTTCTTGTAGAGATAACTCGAGAACGGTAAAGAATTTCTAAATACTTGTTGAGCAAAAAATGTTTAAAATGACAAGGTCTTTCTTACGATATCAAGCAAAACGGGCTGGTCCTTTAAATTAGGGGTTCAGAAGGGTCCAAATGTTTTTGAGAATATCTCAGAAACTATTAATATTTTATAATAAGTTGTAGAAGCGGAAATGTTCATCTCAACGAGCTTGATTTTATCAAATCAAAAAGTAGGTCATATGTTACGTAATTAGAGATTTTAAGGGCCAAAATCGTAAATATTTGATGCCTCATATCTTTAAAACGACATATTTTTTGAAAAACATTATTGAACAAAAGTTGTTCAATGTGTCATAACCTATCGATCAATATCAAAAAATGGGTCTGTGGGCCTCATGGCTCGCCTGTAGAGTCGATTTTTGTCGATATCAGTCGATTTCAAAAACTTGTAACTGGTAAATATTTTGTAAGGACATATTGAACAAAAGTTGTTCAGTTTATCGAGATCTATCGATTGATATCAAGAAATAGGCCTATGGTCCTAATGGCTCGCCTGTAGAGTCAATTTTTTGTCGATATCGGTCGATCTCAATAACTTTTTACAGGTAAATATTTTGTAAAGACATATAGGACTAAAGTTGTTGAGTCTATAGAGGGCTAACAAATGACATCAAGAAATAGGCCCGCGGGCCTTATGGCTCGCCTGGAGAGTCGAATTTCAAACGAATTTCACCGCAACTTTGCTTCAGAAGCTTATGATATGAAAAATTGATTATATCTAAAGTGTCTTAAAGTCGGAAACTAAATTGGGACTCATTTGTCTTTTTTTTTTTTTTTTAAACTCCGAGTGCATCAACAAATCGGACGGAAGACCTACTCGTTGCTCGCAACGAGATCGTGTCTAGTTATTATTCTTTTTTTTTTCCTTACCGATTTTATGCAGAAGATTTCTCGGAGATGGCTGGATCGATTTGCTTCAAATTTTCAGGGTTGATGCATTGCCATTTGAAGTTTGTACCGCCATTTCAATTTTTGAAAAATAACTTCCAGTTGGAAGTTATCCCCCTTTTGTGGATTTTCAGATGACCATTTTGTCTGTCCAAAATCTCAAAAACGATAAAAGCTAGAGTGCTGAAATTTTCAGTGATGTTAGACGACATGTTGTGCACCTGGGTTTTCAAAATTTCCAGAAGTGCCTAGTATGGAAGCTCGGTAGGGGTCGAAAATGGAGTTTAAAAGAGTGCCCAATTTTTTTCCACGTTTTAAATCATAACTTTTTACTCGTAAATATTTTGTTTAGACATATATAACAAAAGTTGTACAGTTTATTGAGATCTTTCGTGCTATATCAAGAAATGGGTCTCATGGCTCGCCTGAACCATTGAATTTTTGTTACAATGATTAACTTTTTTCTCACTAAACTTTTGATAAGACATGTAGAATAAAAGTTGTTCAGTTTTGCAAGATCTATCTAATGATATCAAAAACTAGGCCTCCGGGCATGAGGCTGTCGAGTTTGTATCGCAATTAATAACATTAATAACTTTTTTCTCGAGAAACTTTTGACAAGACAAGGTGAACAAAAGTTGTTCAGTTTCGCAAGCGTTAACTAACGATGTTAAGAAATAGGTCTGCGGGTCTCATGGCTCACCTGAACAGTTGGGTTATTGTTGCAATCTATAACATTTTTGTCAAGAAACTTTTAATAAGACATCTAGAACAAAAGTTGTTCAGTTTTGCAAGATCTTTCGAACAACATCATGAAAAAGGCGAACGGGCCTCATGGCTCGCCTGAACAGTTTGATTAGTGTTACAATCAATAACTTTTTTGTCGAGAAACTTTTGATAAGACATATGTAGAACAAAAGTTGTTCAGTTTTGCAAGATCTTTCAAACGATATCAAGAAAAAGGCCCACGGGCCTTATGACTCGCCTTAACAGTCTGATAAATGTAGCAATTAATAACTTTTTTCTCAAGAAAATTTTGATAGGACATGTAGAACAAAATTTATTCAGTTTTGCGAGATATATCTAGAATGATATAAAAAAAATAGGCCTCTGGGCGACATGACTCGCCTGATCAGTCGAATTTGTATCGCAGTAAATAACATTATTAACTTTTTTCTCGAAAAAAGGCTGACCCCTTTAATTAGTGGCCGAGAGGGGCAGAGAGTCTTTAATTTATAACACTTAAATGATCAATATTTATAAAACATTAGCGAAGCTTAAAATTGTATGTCTAGACAGTATATTTGTATCATTATTTATGAACGAAAATCTCAGTCAAATTCTTATCTCATCACATCTAAAATTGGACGGAAGACCCACTCGTTGCTCGCAACGAGATCGCATCTAGTTATTATTCTTTTTTTTCCCACCCAGTGATTTTTTTGAGGCCAAAATGCCACCGATATTCAGCTGTTTCCCCTCACTAAAATTAGCTGTTTTTCCCAATTATATATATATGTTTTTCCCAATTTCAAATCTAGGGAAATTAGGCCAATTAAAAAAAAGGTTACCGTATATTGCTGACAAAGAGTAAATACGTTTTTTTCTTCAGTTTTATTCTCCAAACCACTGCACATGCAAAGGGTTTTGTAAAGAATATGTAAAACAATAGAGGCATCCATATAAGCAGATATGCAGCGAAGTATATAGTTTCCAGATACACATTAAGCCAATATTGTTGACAATTTAGTTTGACCACCATTATATGTAGGGTCAGGCTAATAACAGGAAGTGGCCAACAGTATAGGGTTTTACTAAAATCCGAAAAATACAAACAGGAGAGACATTCTTGAAACTTGATTATTAATATAATATTTACAAGATTATGGGTACAAATGCTGGTGAATTAATAATTTATTATTTTCTTTATGAAATTAGACAATAAGTATTTTTTTTTTTAGAAAAAGTAAATAATATCTATACAAGGTGTGACTTCCAATACATATTTAATGTTAAATAATGATTTATTTTATGATTTTAAATCAGATCTGAAATAAACCTTGTTATTTGATTATTTTATGCATCTTTACCATTTTAATTTACTTTGAATGATTTTTCCCAATTTGAGGAAAATGTCGCTAATTTTTCCCAATACTTCTCATTACCAGCACATTAGAGTTATCGCGCTTTGATGACTCTTGTGCGTCATTGGTAAGAAAATGCACAAGTCTCGCGAGCAAGTGCGAGATTACTGGGACATAAACGAAACGTTCATAGCAACCCCCCCCCCCCCCCCCGCTTTTTTTTTTTTAAAGTTAAAGTATATGGTGAACTTTTAAATAAAATAGCCATTGGTCAAACTGTATTTTAAAAATATACTAACACTAGTTTATCAAGGATGTTATATGTTTTTTTTTTAAACTCCACTACACCTATTATAAAAATTCCAAACAACGATGTTCTCTGTCCTAAGTCAATCAATATTTTGTAATTTTCAAAATAGCTTAGATGCAGTTTAGAAACGCATTTGTTGTGTTAATTAGTGTTATAAACGTCTTTAAAAATGCAGTTTGGCAAGTATATAACTTATACTAAAATATTTGAAAATGAGAGAGAGAGAGAGGGGGGGGGGGCATTAACGATTACAAAGTTCATGCCATATGAACCTGTCCAAATTGTATAAAATAGAATGTCTTCATAATCTGACAGAATAATCTTAATAACATATGAATCCCATTAATTACAAGAAAAGTTATTGTGTCGGATGTGCATGAATTGGTTTTTCCCTTCACAGTTCTTCTTGCGACTGATGCTTTATATCGGTCAGATTTGGCAGATTTGGTACCTGCACTCCTTCACATAGTTTAATAAGTTCGTCTGTTTTCTTGTAAGAATAATCAATTCCTTTTGCCTTTAGAATTTTAATCAGTGTCGTGGTTTGCAGTCGGTTATAATATGTATTCGATACCAAAATTTATATTACGTATGCCTAAGTAATGTTTACGTATGTTGTCCCGGTAGCACAACTTTACGCGCCTTTAATTTGAAGAGTTCCACTAATGGAAATGATAAGTATTCAAAAGGAGGGGTGGTAGTTTGAAAAACAAAAATAATCACTGCTGACGATTTCTCAGAGATAGCTGGATGGATTTTCTTGAAAATTTCAGGGATGATAGAGAATAAAAATACCTTTAGATTTTTTTTTTCATTTTTTCGAAATTCACTTCCGTTCGTCAGATATGTCCGATTTCCGTTTTTTTCCAAAAAATATTTTGTCCGAGTGAGATCTCAGAAACGGTAAAAGATTAAGATACCAAACTTACAGGAGTGATAGACCTTAAGGAGTAGGCGAGCCAGTTTGGGTTAAGCACGTCCGCCGTCACTTCCTGTCGTCACCGGAAGTGATCAAAGAAATCGAAAATTTCAACTTTTCTTTTTTTTTTTTTTTTTTATAAAAACTTGCATCACTTTATTGCATCTCTTTGCAGTTTCGAAATATGTAAGTACCACAGGAAACAAAAACGACAACTTCCGGTTATAAGAGAAAATCGAAATAAATTGGACGTTTTTATTTCCCATAAATCTCGCTTGTGAATGAAGTATTTGAAATAATTTTCAAACATGTTACTGACACTGACAATATCTAAAGTAACGTCAAATATCTTTGTAAAATCTACTTCCGGTCGCGCGATTTCCTGTCCTCAAAATGAGATTTTGTTTACGAAATTGCTCAGCAACAGTAAGCAAGTGAAGTCTAAAACTTTTAGGACTGATAGTCACTCCTCAGCTCATTTGCATCATGTGAAAATCGTACGTCATTGTCACTTCCGGTCGCGGCAGGAAGCGATGTAAGAAGTGAATTTTTCAAGTTTTTTTTTTTTTTTTATTTCTATAGATATTTCGACCAATATGTTAGGTAGGTCATGTTAATAAAAACTATGTTAATCGGAAGTGCCGGCCGAAAAAAACGGAAGTAGTCTCAAACATGATTATTTTTATTATTATTATCCCCCCCCTTTTTTTGTCGGCACGATTTCTCAGAGATGGCTGGATGGATTTTTTTGAAATTTTCAGGGATGATAGAGAATGAAAATACCCCGGGGAGTTTTTTTTTTCCATTTTTTGAAAATTCACTTCCGGTCGTCAGATATGTCCAATTTCCGTTTTTTTTAAGAAGAGATCATGTCCGCGGGAGATCTCGGAAACGGTTAAAGATTAAGGCACCAAACTTTCAGGAATGATAGATCATGACAAGTAGGTTTGTCGAATATGGTTAACTCTGTCAGCCGTCACTTCCGGACCTCACCGGATGTGATCAAAGAAATCGAAAATTTCAGATTTTTTTCTTTTGACGCAGAATGAACATTAGTTTATTGTTTCATTCTTGTTCTTTTGAAATATGTTGATCCTACCGGAATCAAAAACGGTAACTTCCGGTTTTAAGAGAAAAACTGGAAAAATTGAGTTTTTGACTTGGCCTTAAATCTCGCTTGTATTTGGAGTATTACAAATGATTTTCTTGTATGTTATTGACATTGCAAATGTCTAGAGTAACGTAAAATATTTTGGTGAAATCTAACATCGCGAGATTTGCAGTCTTCAAAATGAGAATTTGTTCAAGCTAATACTCTGCAAATATGAACGACTGAAGTCTCAAGTTTTCAAGACTGATAGTCAGTCATCAGTGTGTTTGCATCTTGTGAAAATCGTACGTAGCCATCACTTTCGGTCGTGACAGGAAGCGATATAAAAAATGTAAGTTTTTTTTTTGTTTTGACAGATATTGCGGCTAATATGCATGATGATTAGGTCTTGTTCATGTAAAATATGTCCACCGGAAGTGCCGACCGAAAAACCGGAAGCTGTCTCAAACATGGGTATTTTTGTCGAAAGTTGAGAATTATTAAGGTGTAGAATGAAATATTTATTCGATTGGAGCTCTTCCGGTCATCACCGGAAGTGAATAAAGACAACAGGAAAGTAATTCGGAAAATAAGACTTTTCACTTGTTAAATAGAGTTTCCACTTTTTTTGTCGACACGATTTCTCAGAGATGGATGGATATTTTCTTTTCAGTCGTTAATTATCTCGACAGGAAGTAGTATATCGGAAGACCTACTCATTACTAGTAATGAGTTTCTAGTTATTATTATTTTTCTCTGGTACTTTTGTGTCCGGGAGTGTTCTCAGAAATTACAAAAGGGATCAGTATGAAACTTTCCAGGATGATAGTATAGCGTTTGTAGATGTGCAGAACGATAGTCATTTTGTCTGCATGTGCGTACACGTGCATTGCAATTTTGGTACAAAATTTACGAAATCGGAATTCTCAAGGGATCGATATGAAACCTTGATAGGATGATAGTATATCATTTGTAGATGTAAAAAATGATATTCATTTTGCCTACATGCGCGTTCATGCGCATGCACGTGCATCACAATTTTCGTACACTAACTATGTAATCAGTCTAACCTTTTTGTTGTTCTTTGAAATGGTTTGATACTCATATCATAGGTAGGTATCAAGATCCTTAACTGATCTGCATGGTCAAAATTACCAATCTGCACGTGCATTTCATTTTGATTGGATAATACTAAAACGTCTGTAACTCTCTCATGATCGAAGCGAATGAGTTGATATTCACAGCATAGGTAGATAATATCTGTATCTATATGTTGGTGTAATAAAAAAATGCCAACACACATGCGCATGCTTTGACTTTCAAAACTTAATTTTTTAAAGGACGATAACATTGTTTTTTTTTTATCAAATTCTTTTGATTTTGAGGTTCTAGTTGTGTCTTGGTACTCCTTCCAAATTGTTGTGGTTAAAACTACTGCTCAGCACCTGCATGCACGTGCGCTGAATTCTGATTGGACGATTTTAAAATCACTACAACTTTCTTATATTTGATGGAAACGTTATGAAATTGATATTGTGGGCATATGATACAAATGCCTGTTGAATGATATCAACAAAAATATAGAATCATACTCGCGTGCGCGTGTATGCACGTGCATTACTTTCATTCATTTTTTGGTACTGAAATGACCATATTAAACGCACTACGTGTAATTAAAGGCTTAAATAAAATGATTTTTTGCTATAGGTTTACAATGACATCACTTTTTAATTGGGGGAGGTTTGGGGAACATATGTAACGGTCCCCGTTACAATTAGAACTAGTTCTTATATGAATTATATCAAAGCAAAATTATCTATTCATGTACTAACAGCAGTAATGCTTTATTAATACCTTTATTCGTAACATAAGTATTCATTTCTTTTAAAGCAAGACAGCATGAACACGGTGTATTTCTCAGAAGACATGAAAGAGGCTGCAGAAGCTGTTGCACAAACAATTCAAATGTATGAGAACTTTTTAAATGAATTAAATGAGAATCAGAAAAAGGAAGTGACTCGAACAATCGGACTTAAAATGGCAGAACTCAAGGCACAGTATGCTGCAATGGAAGAGACATTAAAGACAGAATGATAATATATTATGTTCTGTTACATGTTTAAAGCCTACATGACATACTGTCATAGATCTACATGTTTTTTATTATATCATTTTGGAAATATCTCTCTCTCTCTCTCTCTCTCTCTCTCTCTCTCTGTGTGTGTTGGGATCTGGATGGGTGTAAATGTAGTCCCGCGATGTCCGATATTGATGTTCGCTGATTTATCGTTATACGTTGGTTTTTCTTCAAGTATCTTACTAAATGTGTTTTTTTAAAGACGATCACCAAGGATCTTCATTGTGAATTTGGTGTATGGAAATAGCCTAATTATTTAATAAATGGCTTTTATTTATTCTTTAGGGTGTAAAAGTAGTCCCGAAGATTTTATGAAGAAAACGCATTTCCGGTTTTTGTTTTTCGCCTTGTTAATAATTAAAATGAAGTTTTTAATGTGTTTTATTTTGCTATTTATTTAGATATTGTTTGATATCACAACAAAAGGATTTACTGAATATTCAACATGTTATATGAATGCTCCTCCTTCTTATGGGACATCGTTTCGATGGTTGACCCGACAAGACTAGTCTAAAAATAAAACCGGAACAAAGTGACAGCTTGAACCCATTTTATGAATAGCTAGATAAATGTTGTGAAATGCACGTTTAGTAAGGAAATTTAATTATAACATATTTATTCAAAAACTTCTACGTGAGAAGAAAAAATCTCTCGCTGTTACCTTCAATTCGACTTTTAGATATATCGATGACGTTTTGTCTATTAACAATGATAGCTTTCATTCATATGTCGATTTGATATATCCCTGTGAGCTCGAAATAAAGGACACCACAGAGTCGTCCACTTCTGCTTCATACTTAGATATTTTATTGAAAGTAGACATTAACGACAAACTAACAACTCAACTGTATGACAAACGGGATGATTTCAGCTTCTCCATCGTCAACTTCCCACATTTATGTAGCAATATTCCATTATCACCTGCATATGGTGTTTATATATATCAACTGATTCGATATGCAAGAGCTTGTTCTGGGTATAGTCAGTTTTTAAATCGAGGTAAGCTACTGACAAACAAGTTGATGGTACAGGGATTTCAACAGTCTCGATTGAAGTCAGCATTTCGCAAATTCTACGGTCGTTATAACGATCTAGTTCGTCAATACAACCTCGCATTGGGTCAAATGCTGTCTGACGTGTTTCATACCGATTGTTAAGCCGTTCTTGGCACACTGATTTTGACTGCGGATAACTGACTTTTGACTGCGTTTACCCGATCAGGATATGGGGCTCACGGCGGGTGTGACCGGTCAACAGGGGATGCTTACTCCTCCTAGGCACCTGATCCCACCTCTGGTGTGTCCAGGGGTCCGTGTTTGCCCAACTATCTATTTTGTATTGCTTGTAGGAATTATGAGATTGATCACTGTTCGTTATCTTCACCTTGCATATAAAGTATTTTGATTTATAATAAGTATAAATAATTCTTTAACGTATATTGGATTGGGTGTCGAAGTTTGGCCCCACTAATATTGAAATGTATGAGCAATGTGCTTGTTGATTTCAAGTTATTTTATTGGATGTAGACTGCTCATAAACCAACAACTCATCATTACAGATTTCTAATACAATGGCACATTTTTTCCATTGAAAAATTGTGTACACAGGTTTACTGCAAAGACTTCATACATTTGAAATTTAAAATGAAATAAAGATTTAGCAAAATATGTATCAAATGATAAGTCTTAAGATTATGGCTCTTTAGAGGGATGATATCCATGTAGCAAGAACTGGACAATATGTAATTTGATTAGATATGATACTTTACATGTTTAATTAAATTACGGCTAACAAACCCCATGCAATATTAATTTTATAGATCCTTCCACGATATTAAATATGAATTACATTACATTTAACTTCTATGAAATGCATTAACATTGCTATTAGATTATTTTGAGTTTGTAACGAAGTCATATATCAATATGTTATAAATATTGATAATAAAAGCCCTGAATTCGGATTTAATGTTTTCATCTCATTCCGGTTCGCTTATTAATATCTCGATTAACTGCGATGTCCCGAGGGAAAAAGGGATAAAAAAACGTTTACTATAATAATAGTAGTATAGTGCGATCTAATATAGACACCATCAAACATCAAGTGAAGGGTGAACAAAAAATCTATACTATTGCGGGTCAGAAAAGAAAATCGATACAAGATGCTGGTCAGAATATGAATAATAAATGGATTATTGGTAAAAGACTTCGTATGATAAGAAAATAATGTTTTCGTTTTATGATTCAATTATATGAAAGATACGGAGAGTCGCTCGGTGTATTTTTATAATGTCCATATAGTTTCAATACGAGGATTTGTTAGACGTGAAAGATGTAGACCTTATTTGTCGCCAGGTCAATTGTTTGACCGTCAAGTCTCATGGACTCTCTCAACAAATATCTCACAAGTATCCGTGGGCCGACATATATAGTGACCGGAAATCATTCCAGGGAAGAAATTTAGCTACGCTGAATACCACATCAAAATGTTTCAAAACCCTAATCACCCGATCATAGCTTGTATGTTAACTCAATGGGACTACGGGCGTTGTCATGATGTTAGAAAAAGAAAAATCGAACCATACAACGATACAAGAGAAAACAGACGGGTACCTGTAAAATGCGAAACGAAATCTACCAAAACGAAATCTACCGAAACGAAACGAAACCCACCGAAACGAAACGAAACCCACCGAAACGAAACCCACCGAAACGAAACGAAACAGATTGTATAATCGAACTCTTTTAATTATAATAATTAAAAATGGTATCTCAGGCCCCTGTTAAAGTTTACACATATGAATAAAATTCGCCTCCCCTTTGATGTAGGCTTTCGGCTTGACTGATACAAAGTTTTAAAAGTTGGAAAGGGGGGGGGGATAAGCAAAAAGCACATAAAAGCTTCGGATCCATAAATTTCAGAACGGGAGGTTACAGTCTCACAGGTCAGAGGTCTGGGGAAACACACTAAACGAGGGATGGGGTCGTCGGCGTTGGATCCGCTTTTGGGCATAAATACATGTTTCAGTATTTTTGTTTTAAAGACAAATATATGTATACATGTGGATATTGTGTATTTATATGTAGTATATCAAACGGTGGATTCTGAATATGTCCTCCCGTTCTCTTTGTGATTTCTGCTTAAAATTCCCTTGTTCATAAGCCTTTTCAGTTTACAAAATGCCGACCTCCTCCTAATATTATTGCATTAAAAAAATTCCGTTTTCCGTCCCGTTTTCAATTCCCCGTCTTAGCAACACCCCAAATGTCAATCTCTCACCAGAGGGCGTATTATGCTACGCTACAACGATAACTCTGGGTAGAGATTGCCCAAATGTATAGAGTTTTTCCATTATTGAAAGTACTCGCACCTCAGCAGTTAGAGATAAAATAAGAGGTTAAGAGCTCTTCCTGCTTTCAATTTTCTCAGACACCAGCTTCTTCAAACAATGTATCTATGCCCAAAGGTGGATCCAACGTCGGCGACCCCACCCCTCGTATAGTGTGTTTCCCCAGATCTCTGAGACTGTAACCCTCGGTTCTGAAATTTATGGATCCGAAACTAATTGTACATGTCATTTAATCAACTACGGATATGTACTTTGTGCTTACTCCCCCCCCCCCTCCCTTTCCAACTTTTAAAACTTTGTAACAGTCAAGCCGAAAGCCTACATCAAAGGGGAGGCGAATTTTATTTATATGTTGTAACTTTCACAGGGGCCTAAGATACCATTTTTAATTATTATAATTAAAAGAGTTCGGTTATACAATCTGTTTCGTTTCGTTTTGGTAGGTTTCGTTTCGGTGGGTTTCGTTTCGTTTCTGTAGATTTCGTTTCGCACTTTACAGGTACCCCAAACAGACATAGATGGTTTCATCAATGTTTGGATAAAATTGGAATCTCAAATTATGAGAAAATTGCGGTTCCATTTAAAATTGGTTGTGGACTTGCTGGAGGTCAATGGAATATCTATTACAAGCTCATGCAAGATTTTTCTAGAAAATACAACAAACATGTCATAATCATGGTTCCTAGGAAACCATCGACCAGTGTCAACAGTATTCAATCAGCTGGGATGTAACCACACCTCCTCATGAATACGTTATTCATGAAGCAGATTTATAACATACAATCGAACATCAAATAATCATTTTTCAGTATCTTTCTCTACCACAATGTCTCGCTACAAATTGGCTTTAGGAAATGGACGCTTTGTACAAGTTGTCGAATGGAATGGGGAATTAAGAGTGGATTTTCGAGAATGGAATGGGGACTGTCCTACGAAGAAAGGAATTAATTTAGATTTGATGTAGTACCAGAATTTGTTAACGGGCATCGACTTAACAATTTCTCCTGCCTTCATCACTGACCAAAAAGAATTGAGTTCAAAAGCTGCCAAGGATGACTGTCATCATCTGGGTGCCAATATCTTTGTAACGTTGAAGAAAGACAATCCTTGTGTAGACATCAGAAAGTATTGGAAACCTTCAAATCACGCAGAAATGGTGCCCACAAAGACTTAGACATGGAGCTTTGTCCCAGTAAAGATGTCGAATGGATGGAACAAGACGAATCCGTAGAAGCTATGGAATGGGACGCCATGGATGAGGACAATGTTAATACCTTACATGAACTGGCAATGGAAATCGATGATTCTAATACTCGTTGGACATTTTTGGGCACCATTTTACCCAGTTCCGAAATCGTCTACTTTTGCCAAATGCTATTAGTGTACATCATCGTTGTAACATCGATTGTCAACTTGTCGATGAATAGTGGAAAAACGGAACTGTGGGTCAGTCTTCTAAGCAGTGCCATAGGATACGCCTTACCCTCACCGTCTTTGAATAAACAACAAAATGAATGACGTCGTACTACCTTTATTACCGTGTTCCAGTATGTGTGTCAGTGGACAAACTGGAAGCGGTAAAACACAATTTGTGTACCGACTGTTGCGTAATGTATCCGAAATGTATAAGGAAACCCCTCCTGGTCGCATCATATATTGCTCTTGGATTCATCAACCGTTGTTTGACAGAATGGAAATCGAAATACAGAATTTGGAAATAAAACATGGATTGCCAACTCCTGAGGAGATCGAAGAATTCACCAAAGATCGCAGTCATCGTTTGATTATCATTGACGACCTGGCTCATCAACTTTTGAATAACCCGAACATGGAACTGTTGTTTACCCAAGGTTGTCACCATCGGCGTATTAGTGTTTTCTTTATGACTCAAAACCTATTTCAAAAAGGATCGAAATCTCGTACCATACCTTTAAATACTTATTACTTGGTACTGATGAAAAATGTTCGCGATTCATCTCAAATCCAGTATTTAGGTCGACAGCTGTATCCAGGTAGATCAAAGTCTTAACAGAAGCTTATACAGATGCCACGAAGGAACCTTGTGGGTACCTCTTGGTAGACACATCACCTCACTCAGATGACAAGTATAGATTGTGCACAAACATCTTTCCGGGGGAAGATCCAATCATCTATCAATGTTTATAAGAGGAGGCGATCAATGGTTCGTAACCAATCACGAGTCAGTTACTCAATATAGTCAACGCTCATTTTTAGAACATTTTGTGGATGCGGGATTGAAACAAAGAAAAGCCTTACTACGAACATTGACTGATTTACAATTGAAAGCCATCGGAGAAGTCATTCATAATGTGTTGAAAGGCAATGTGTCCGTGACGTCTGAACAACGAAATCTTTTTAAAAGACCTCGATCTATATTGTATTTACTAGCTGATAGAACGGTGAGACCTTGTCAGAAGCGAAGTGTCATCGAGAGAGCTGCCAACCCCATCAAAATCGTGCTCAGCTTAGCATTACCAAATATACCATGGCTAACAAATCCGTCTTGATACCGTACGACAAATATCAACGTCTCTTGAATCAGTCATCATTGCGAACTGCACCGTTAAAGAATGACTCAGTGCATTGTTTATTCTGCAAAAAGGAATTTTCTAGAAGGGACGTCATGATTCGACACGTCAGCAATAAACATTGCCGTGACCTATTTCCAGGAAGCGCAGCTCTGAAAGCACCGCCGCCGAAAGACCACCATTCCCCGCCTCCTCCGCAATCTCCCATACAAAACAAAGGCACATCACCGCCGCCCCCGCCTAACAGTCCATCGATTCCATCGTCACCGCAGCGGTCAATGCCGTGGGCGGCCCCCAGCCATATCAAATGTACGGAAAGTTCCGCCGCCGACGCCAAAAAGTGGGAATATTACTGTACCCGCGCCTCTACCAACAGTCACAATAAACCAACCGGACAGTGAGACGCTTTCACCCCAAAAGAAGTCAAGACTCGCAGAATCGGCGTTTTTCTGATATACATTATCAAACTTTGTGCATTCAATTGTCATTTTATTCTAAATGGTGTATCTCTGTAGTTGTGAAATTGTTTTACCATATATCAGTATATAAATAAATATGTAAATGTGAACATTCAGTTTTTATTTTATTGAGGACCTTACATTATTGAAATTCAGGTATCTTAATTATAGCTTGTGTGTATATATCATCTTGGTCTATAGTGCGCATGACCAAATAAAAGTATATGATGAGGTTTGAACTGTTTACGTGATTCATTCGTCAATATGCAGTTGACTAATGTGGTTGTTCAAGGGAAGTTAGATCGTACAATAGACTTAAGGACTATAGCAAACGTATTGACGAATGTGACGTAATATGTTGTACGGTGTCGCCGTTGAGACGAGCGAAGCCCATTAACATCTTGCAACACGACTTGTAGACATTTTATCCGCCTCTTCATTTAACGCGGGAAATATAACGCGGTGGATGTAAACAGTTACATTGTGACGTCATATTAGCTGTAATGTTTTTTCTTCTTCTCTCAAACCAAGCAAAAACAAAACGTTTGAAGCTATGAGAAAGTTTGTCTGGAATTTAAAAAGGTATATCGTACTTTCTAAACAATCAAATTATTTTAATTACGGGGTTGTCAATGAATTATACCGCAGTGACGCCGACAATTTTCCAGAAGCATTATGGGTAATACTCATCTTTTTTCACAATCTCTCACCAGAGGGCGTTACGCTACGCTCCACAACACTTCTGTTATCGTCTGATTTACAAGAATTTTGTAAAACAGAGCATCTTTGAAAATAAAATAAATCTGCATCATTTTCATGAATAAAACATAAATTTATGAGTTAAAAACACATTGGTAGGTATCGAAACGCTGTATTACGTTAGTGCAACCTCCATATTTATGGAACTATTTTGTCTTGTCAAATGTATTAATTTCACTTTCACTTCGTAACTATGGACTCTACATTAGAAAAACTAGCGAGATCATATGATGAAAATCTGACATTACACAAAGAACAGAAACGTGTGTTTCTGTTGGAGTCAAAGACGCCATTTTGTCCGTGCGAGATCATGTGGTTAGCCGAACTATTTATCAGACGATAACAGAGGTGAAAGTGAATCTTGCGTAGCGCGCCCTCTGGTGAGAGAATGCTTTTTTCAGCTGATGAAGAGCAAATCACGGGACTCGTATGTGTAATCATTGGAGCGAGCTCGTCGCGTCGCTTCGCGAGCTTCGCTCGCTATAATCCTCGACGCTTTAGCGGTCTTATGTGGCAACACAGAAAAATAGGAGGGGCTTGTAAATTGTTTACAAGCGGAGTTATACAGTGCAACGGCAAAAGTAGTTCTTTTGCAGAGGGAATTAAGCGACTGAGATGTTATGCTCGTTTTCTTCAACGAAAAGGTTTTTGTACAAATGTGATGGACATAAAAGTCGTAACAGCATCGGCTACTCATCGATTAAAGGAGACTGTAAGACTACAGAACATTCCATTTAACTTTACTTACGAACCTGAATTATTTTCCGCCGTCATGTTTCGTCGTGAAGGATTATACTTTGTCTTACATTTCTCGGGTGCGTTAATTATCACGGGGATTTAGTCTCAAAAAGACATAAATGAAGTAATATTTCCTGTCATTTTGGAACTGTCTGTCAGCTTATAAGAGGAGAAATGAGCAATTATATTGTGATTTAAATCTCAAATCTATCTATTACGACACCAGTCATGCAGGGTCCTATGGGGGATTAGAAAAATTATACCGAGCCGTTCGAAAAGAAGGAAAATATGTTTTAGGAAAAGCTAAAATTAGAAAATGGCTGCAGAAACAAGAAACATACACGTTACATCTACACGTGCGTCGTCATTTCAAAAGACAGCATGTTATTGTTCCTTACATGGACTATCAATGGGATGCAGAAACGGCTTCCATGACAACCTATACCAAAGACAACGATGGTTATGGATTCTTTGTTCTAGTTATTGACATATTTTCGTGATATATTTGGACTGTACCTTTACGTACCACGAGGGGACTTGAAATGGTGGAGGCCTTAAAGTCGATATTCGATCAAGGACGGACTCCTGGCTAACTAAGGACAGACAAAGGTGTGGAATTTAAGAATAAATCTGTGCAAAAGCTTACTAAAGACCTAGGAATCGAACAATTTTATACCCAAAACGAAAGTAAAGCTAATTATGCCGAGAGAGCCATCAAGAATATCAAGTCGCGCATCAGTCGGTATCGAAGTCATCATCAAACAAATCGATGAATCGATGTTCTAGCTGAAGTGACGGAGGGTAACAATAAGACAGATCACCGCAGTATCAAGAAAGCTCCGATTGCTGTAACGAAAGGGGATCAGGTGGCGTTGTGGAAGATACAACACGACATCAAACCTCCAACGAAAAAGAGATTGAGGGGCGGGCCGTCCATGCGCTATAAATTCAAAGAAGGCGACACGGTTCGCATCTCGCATTTACAGAGACCCTTTCAGCGCGAATATGACGAACGCTGGACGTCCGAGTATTTCGTGATAGCATCACGCGGGATGAAGCAGGGAATACCCTTTTATACGTTGAAAGACGCAGAAGGGGATAGCATTAGCGGTACATTTTACGAAACGGAACTTTCCAAAGTGATTGTGTCTGATGACACGACGTATCGGATAGAGAAGGTTTTGAAGCGCGGAAAGAACAAAGTATTGGTGACATGGTGGCGATGGCCGTCAAAATTCAATAGTTGGATTCCCAAGACAGAGGTGCAGTTGTACGGTTTAAAAGCATAAGAGGAGGGGCATTGTGTGTTTCTTCACCTGTGTAAGAATGGAACATTACCTATTTTTAGGAAGTGACGACTCGGTTTATCCGGGAAACTCGCCGGTCAACTTTATCGTTACTCTTCCGAAAACATATCGATTAAATGGACATTGGGAATGCGCCTTGTTGGAAATTTCACTACAGATGCCGTATCACGAACGATTACACGTTTGCTGTGACGTCATTGAAGATTCCTACGTGAAAGGAACATTATTTCCATTATTGAGAACCATACCCGCCGTGGAAGAAGATGACACACGTATAGGTCGCGCAATAGTGTACGGTCACTTGATATTTCAAAATCCTTATTTCTTTTCCTTACGAGAAGTAAAACATCTCGATAGGATACGTATGTTTATAAGAGGCAGTGGCAGCCCGTCTCCCTGGATAAACTTATCATCTGTGTTTTGTTGTGAAAGAAGCGAAGATGGGCTCCATAGAAGTGTATGACGCTAAGCTTGCTAAGTGGGTACCTTATATCCCCGATTTCAAAAAATGGGAACAGCATTTCAAAGATATTTCTGAAGGGAGAGTGAGACCGGATCACAAAGGTCGCTACATTGTAGGAAGCGGTTCCATCCGTAAAGTAACACCAAACACTGCGGAGCAACCTAGAGTGACCTTAGTGACCCTGGTGGCGCAAGCTGTGAAGATGGCTAAATCGGAACTTAAGCGCGAAACTGGAAATGTTATAAGAGGAGGAAAACGTCAAGCGCGTCAACAACGACTCGGTCCCGTCGGTAAGCGCTTGAAAACAATTCAGCGAGATAACGCATACAAATATTAAACGATGGAGGAAAATCACGTGCATAAGATGTCCATTTTTGAATTACCACCCACCGATACAGCCATACAAGTGAGGGAATGGATTGAATTTCGACCTGTCAATCAACTAGGATAGGATGCCGCCATTGAATTCCACGTTAACCTACTGGATACATGGATTTAAAACAGAGTCGACTGAATGTTAAAATCAAAGTTACTCAATCTGATGGAAGCTCGGTGACGGACCAAAACGTAGCAGCTCTTGTGAACTTACCTTTACACAGCACGTTTACTAATGTGGAATGTCAGCTTCAACAAAAGATCGTTTCCGACGTGGCTACTAATTACCCCTACAAGGCTTATATCGACACTTTGATGACCACAGAGCAGTCCAAGCACATTCTCAACTATAGTCAGTTATTCGTAAAAGATTCCGGCGGACAATTTGACGATGCAGATGCCAAGACGGAAATGAACATAGCGTTGTACGAGGGATGGAATTATACCAAAAACGGAGTCGTGATAGATTTGGAAGGTCCGCTGCTCTTGGACGTGTTTCAACAAGACCGACTGATAATGAACCTCAAACTTTGGCCTAGTAAAAATGCGTTTCAATTGATATCTGCTAGCGATTCTCCCTATGAAAAGCTTAAAATTGTGGATGCCACCTTAAAGATGTGTATCCAGAGACCGAACCCCGCATTGATCTTGGCTCATGCTAAATAATTGGAGGAGTCTACGGCAATCTACCCTTATGTGACGTCATCCATCAAAATTGCTTCTATCGCTGATGTGGAATTCAGTTTCAGCGCCGACATGTTTCAAGGAGAAGTACCCTCGCAATTGATTTAGGTTTGATATCCAGTAGAGCTTACAGTGGAGATTATAAGAAATCACCGTTCAATTTCCAACACTTTTACTGTAACTATGTGGCCCTCTACGTGGATGGCCAGTCTTTACCTTCCAAACCTTTGCAACCTCAGTTTGGTGAAAATAATTACTTGAATGCTTACCAAACCCTCCAGAGTGTGAATAATAATATATGGATTTCCAGGGAAGAGTACGCCGAAGGATACACCTTCTATGTCTTGGACATTAACCCCTACGTGGATTTTAATGTCAAGAGAAGAGCACACTTTCGTTTAGAACTGCGCTTTGCCAAAGCCCTCCCAGAGAGTGTTACCCTGATTATGTATGGAAAATTCCCTGGAATTCTACGCATCGATCAATCACGCAGTGTATTTAAACAATGATCAACCGGGAACTGGAAAACTACTCATTACTGTACGGAGTGAAAGTCATTTGTGCAGACGAGTTACCAGTCTCTGTGAAAAGACGATCCCAGTTTTATGTCGTGAATACATACCCTTGTGGACAACGAGGAAAACACTGGGTTGTTTTTTATTTCTCGAAGAACAGTTGTGAATTTTACGACTCTTTAGGAAAGTCACCTCAGTATTATCATCGACGTTTCAAACACGTGTTACTCGCCAGTGGTTTACTGTACCGTTACATTAAAGACAGACTACAAGCCTTGGATTCTGATGTGTGTGGACAATACTGTATATATTTATCGTGAAGCGTCAATACCGCCGCGGTGGCCGAGAGGTTGGAGCGTTCGCCCCGCATGCGGAAGGCCGGGCTTCGAATCCCGGCCGCGACAGACCTAAGTCGTTAAAACAGGTAGTGATAGGTCCATCGCCAAACGCTCGGCATCAGGTGTGAATGTCACGGGTCCTCGGATATGACCTTGAAAACGGATGACCCGTGTCACAGTAGGTGTGGCACGCTAAAGAACCCTCACTGCTCAATGGCCATAAGCGCCGAGCGTAGGCCTAAATTTGAAGCCCTTCACCGATCTTGGTGACGTCTCCATATGAGTGAAAAATTCTCGAGCGAGACGTTAAGCAAGATACAATCAATCAATCAATCAATCGTTAAGCGTCATATCGGAAGAACAATGATGGACATTTGTCGGGATTTTGTAAAGCAAAACTTTACCGATAATTTGGCGTCCTCCTATGTGGCACAACTCTACCAGAAATATGAGACAAAGTGAATATTAAAGACAATAAATCTATGTATTTATCTGTAAATATATTTATTCTGCACAATAATATATATCTGCAAAATGTAAAACTTATACGGTACCAATTTTGATGCACCAGATGCGCATTTCGACAAATGTCTCTTCAGTGATGCTCAACCGAAATGTTTGAAATCCGAAATGACAATGAAGCTTTAGAGCTATTATAGGGGAAAACAGTGTGCCAAAAAAGTGGGGTCAAATTCGTGTAAGGATAAGAGCTATGCGTGAGGGAGATAATCCTTAATTTTGAAATGAATTTCTAAATTTTATAACAGCAATTAAATATACATCTGTATTTTCAAGCTAGTAACGAAGTACTTAGCTACTGGGCTGTACATTTCATTGAAAACTTACAGACATGTGTTCTTTATTCTTGCCCAAAGAAACATAAAACATCCAAAATATTATCCAGAGAATTTACCACTTGTTAAAAAAAGTCGATCGGGTTGCAGTATTTAGACTGTAACATTCCAAGCTGATTTGAGTGATCGTCCTTCATGTAGCAAGGAATCACGTTTCCCAATTCTGGTAGTGCTTTTTCAATGTCCGAGAAGGCATCCTTCAGTGCTTTATATTCCGCTGGACGTAAACAGTCATTTTTTTGTGGGCACCATTTGTGCGTGATTTGAAAGTTTCCAATACTTTCTGATGTCTACACAAGGATTGTCTTTCTTCAACGTTACAAAGATAGTGGCACCCAGATGATGACAGTCATCCTTGGCAGCTTTTGAACTCAATTCTTTTTGGTCTTCACGGCAGGAGAAATTGTTAAGTCGATGCCCGTTAACAAATTCTGGTACTGCATCAAATCTAAATTAATTCCTTTCTTCGTAGGACAGTCCCCATTCCATTCTCGAAAATCCACTCTTAATTCCCATTCCATTCGACAACTTGTACAAAGCGTCCATTTCCTAAAGCCAATTTTTAGCGAGACATTGTGCTAGAGAAAGATACTGGAAATGATTATTTGATGTTCGATTGTATGTTATAAATCTGCTTCATGAATAACGTATTCATGAGGAGGAGTGGTTGCATCCCAGCTGATTGAATATTGTTGGCACTGGTCGATGGTTTCCTAGGAACCATGATTATGACATGTTTGTTGTATTTTTTAGAAAAATCTTGTGTGAGCTTGTAATAGATATTCCATTGACCTCCAGCAAGTCCACAACCAATTTTAAATGGAAACGCAATTTTCTCATAATTTGAGATTCCAATTTTATCCAAACATTGACGAAACCATCTATGTCTGTTTTCTCTTGTATCGTTGTATGGTTCGATTTTTATTTTTCTAACATCATGACAACGCCCGTAGTCCCATTGAGCTAACATACAAGCTATGATCGGGTGATTAGGGTTTTGAAACATTTTGATGTGGTATTCAGCGAACCGTAAGTTGGTCCGCCTAAAAGTCGGTTGTATTTTTTAAGGTTATTTTGTAGGAATTAGCCATTGACCCGCTTATAAGTCGGTACAAAGTTGACAATTTCAAGTCAATGCTCTAGTGTTTTTACCTATGTTTCAAAAAATATTTTGAGAAATTAATAAATACGAGGTGCTCAATATCCAAGCCATATCTGTTCGGGGTTTAAATGCAACCCTTGATCTATTATGGGCAATGATCCCTCGTTTACCTAAGCAATTATAGTCTCCTAATTACCAGTACCTGACACCGTGTTTACTTACTGGCACGCACCTCGCGAAAACTGTTATCGTGGGATTCCGGTATAATTCATTGTATCAACAATAGACTTTTTAAGAGTCAAGAATGATGATCTAAATTATCTGTTAACAATAATCAATCTGTTATGAAATAATTATATATTTCAGTCGGTATACATATGAATATTTCAATATTAAATCGGGTTCGTAATTCAATTTTACCGATAAACGATAGATTAGTTGAATTGAATTTGAAAGTATTAGTTACCGGTATGTAAATAATTTTTAACTAGATAAAAATATGTAAATACCTGTACTTTATATATAATTTTAAAATACATAAACAATACAATATGTCTAGTATTTGTGAACAATAATCATTTGTATGGTAGTCCATGATAATCGTCGGAGTTGTTTAAAAAACACTACATTACGCCGCCCAGAAAAATACCAATCTTAGGACGCGCCTATAAGTCGGACATAGAGTTTTGGACCTAAAATTGACTCCCAAAAATCCGACTTATAGGCGAGTATATACGGTAGCTAAATTTCTTCCCTGGAATGATTTCCAGTCACTATATATGTCGGCCCACGGATACTTGTGATAAATTTGTTGAGAGAGTCCATGAGACTTGACGGTCAATCAATTGACCTGGCGACAAATAAGGTCTACATCTTTCACGTCTAACAAATCCCCTTATTGAAATCTTATGGACATTATAAAAATACACCGAGCGACTCTCCGTATCTTTCATATAATTGAATCATAAAACGAAAACATTATTTTCTTATCATACGAAGTCTTTTACCAATAATTCATAAACTGACCAACCATTATTGTATTTTTATCTCTCAATCCAAATCATTAATCATTTATTATTCATATTCTGACCAGCATCTTGTATCGATTTTCTTTTCTGACCCGCAATAGTATCGATTTTTTTGTTCACTCTTCAGTTGATGTTTGATGGTGTCGATATTGGATCGCACTATACTACTAATAATCAGTGTAATCATATGAAATAACCAGAAAAAAGGGCGTCTTAGGATTATCAACAGGGCACATGTGTTTTATACATAAACGTGACGAAAAGAAAAACCTGAAATGCGTTTTCTTCGTAAAATTTTCGGGACTACTTTTACACCCTATAGAATGAATAACAGCCATTTATTGAATAATTAAGGCAATTTTCACACGCCAAATTCACAATGAAGACTTTTGGTGATCGCCATAAAACATATTTAGTAAGATATGTAAAGAAAAACTATTATATAACGATAAATCAGAGAATATCTATATCGGACATCACCGGACTACATTTGTACACCCACCCTAGGGATCTGGTTTAGAATAGGTCCTCAGTACCCCTTGCTTGTCGTAAGAGGCGACTACATGGGGCGGTCCTTCTGATGAGACCACAAAAAACCCGAGTCCCCGTGTCACAGTAGGTGTGGCACGATAAAGATCCCTCCCTGCTCAAAGGCCGCAAGTGCCGAGCATAGGTCTAAATTTTGCAGTGACGTCTCTACATATATATGAGTGAAAAATTATCGAGTGTCCAGCCAACCAACCATGTCTCTGCGCCAGTTAGTGTATATCCAACACAGCAACAAACACTCAGTTGTAAACACAGTATATTTATTAAACCGGAAACGCGCGAGAGAGAGAGAACAGAAAGGTGATTAAAACATAGAACCATACCGGTTACATAATGCTAACCCGGAATGCAAGTAATTAACATACTGGATTCACCATTTTTTCCTTTTCTCTTAAAAAATTACAATTGAATACACATGCAAAATCTAGAAAAATGCAATATCTAGAGAGAATACATAAACAAAATGCGAAAAAGGGTACCATCAAGCACACGATATAGATCACAGAATGACAAATTAATACTAAACTAATAAAAATTAGCACAAGAGGAGATTATTATGTCCCTAACACTAATCACACGGTTCAATCACATACATAGTTGGATAATCACTTCGGTGGATGGCAAACACGGGTAGGTCTAGCCGGATGAAAGACCGCATCATTGTGGGTGGGTGGTAAATCAGAGTCACTGTCAGGTTGTGATATCTCAGAAACTAGCGGTTCTGTTGGTTTATCTGCAGGCAGTGAAGGTTGAAGTGGAAATGGTGGATCCGACAGAATAGTAGGTATTGGTGGTGGGGACGGATATGTAGGATTGGTTAATTTGTTTTTCAAGTTCATTAATTCATGAGGCGGTTCATCACACTCATCATCAGAGGGTAGTTTGTTGGGAATGTGGTCTTGACTGACTTCCTCCGCTGGTACAAAGTAGAAATCATTGTCTTTAAAACGATACGTTGTTCGTCGAAGCTGGGAGCCACTGAACTTGCTAATGTGTCGCCATTCACCATCACATGATACTACAATATATCTGTCTTTGGTTCTTGATTTATTACGGTCACAATATAAGTATACCAAGTCAGCAACTTTGCTGTGACATCCAGGGGCACTGCTCTTTCCAGGTTGTTTAGAGGCCTGACTGTGTGGGTGATTATCAAGCTTAATGTCGTGTTGTTGCGAAATAAGCTCGTAATCTGTTCATGTGAGAACTGGTCACGATGGGTCCACATCTCTTTGGCCGAGATTCCTCTACTTCTTATACATGTATTCAGTCGAGAGGTAATCAAACACAAAGATAATGGAGTGACTGTGCGACATAATGGATCATGGCGCAAGATTTCTGCTTCTAGTTCCTGTATTGCTCTTTCTGCTACCGCGTTTTTATTGATATTTTTTACGCGTCCCACTTCAATGGATATGCGATACTTGGCTAGGAGTTTATCGTTGATTAATGCGGTAAATCCAGGGGCAGGGTCTGTCCGGATTACAGCGAATGGGCCATCTAATGGTAGTAGCTCTGAACACAAGATGAGTAGTCCTTCTCGAAGTGTTTCATGACGCTCATTTTCAATTAGTAATGTCCGTGTATAGGAAGTTATGTACTCACGCAGGACCAGTATGAGTTGGCGTTCACGTTTAAGGACATCAACTGCAAACAAGGTGGTTGGCTTGAAGTGTGTTCTGGTTGAAATTTAGGTGTACTCTTCAATGCAGTACACTGATGACACTTGTCTGTGGTGTTGTTAATAGCTTTGTCCATGTCAAGTGCAAAGAAGAAAGGATTTACCACTTTTTTTCCAGTTGATTGGAAGATGGATGGTCCAATGAAATGTGTAGAGAAGTAAGGAGTCCCTCCAGGACACTGCGAGGAACAATAATACATTCCTGTGTTGGGTGGAATGGGACATTACGTTTCACCACCAATAACCCATCCTTGGCAATGACTGCATGCTGTAAATAACGCTTGACATCCCGAACATTTGTGAGCTTTTTTGACGGTCTTGTGCCTTGTAGGAGATGGTCATGTGTACGTAGGAGATGGGCATGTGTACGTCTGAGATTTGGACAGTCCTGTTGGATGGCAAGCCATGAAGTTCTTGTAGTAAATGGCATTTTGACTCTCCCCTCTGCTATGTCCTCAGTGGTTACTCGTTGAACAACAGACTGGGCAATAGTGTTGACAAAGGAGCAGATTTGGCAAGAGGGATTATCACATGCAGGAACATTTCGACTACTGAAATCTGTAGGTAATATAGCTGCACCTGATGCCTGGCGCAAAGATACTTGAAACCTGCTCACCGTTGACAGGAATGTTGACACACGTGGGCTAACGGAAAATTCGCCAAGGCACATTTTCTCGAAGGCTTGCACACAAGGCTTGCTGTCAGTGAGAACACATGCATTTAAGGAAGACTGCACGATGTATGGGCTGAAATGTTTTACAGCTGCTGAAATTGAGAGTGCTTCCACTTCACAGGGCAGCCATGTAAGTTGATTAGCACGAAGTTTAGCACTGAAAAATCCAGAGAGGCAAAGTGTCATTGCGGTTTATGTAAAGTGTAGCCCCAAGTCCTCCACTTCGAAGAACACCATCAGTGACTACCACAACTGGTCCGTAGCTTATGGGAGAGTAATAGTCTGATTGGATGAGATACCTTTCTGGGCTTTTTTAAAATGAATATGGAGGTCGTCATTCCATTGAATTTTGTCTTTGGAGTCTTTGCCATAAGTGGCAGCGTCTAAAGGAGATATAATCTGTGAGCATCCTTTTAAGACACGTCCTAGAACTTTGAAAGCACCAATGAATGACCTCAAGCCGGTGACAGTAGATGGGGGTTGACAGTTGGCTATTGTAGCAATGCGATGAGGGCTTGCACGAAGGGTGCCTTCACGCCATATCCATCCCAAGATTGTGGCTTCCCTTGGTGCAATCACAGTTTTTGATGCAAACAAGTTGAGGCCATTTCTCTGTAGAGCTTGAAGTGTCCTTGTGAAGTTATTAAGGAGGTCTTCAGGAGTAGATCCACCACAGTACAAATCATCAGCTAACTTATCGACTACACCCTCCTGAACCAAGTCACCCAAAACTCTACAGGTTAGCCCCTCTAAAATGGTCTCTGAGCCAGGCATACCCATCGCTGAACGGGCATAAACTCTGACGCCACGAAAGGGGGTTACCACTCCATAGTACTTCATGGATTCTTTTGCGAGTGGAATTTGGTAAAATGCCTGTGTAAGGTCTGTTATGGCAATATAACTCCACTGAGCAATTTGTCGGAGAGTCGAATCTACATCAGGCATAAGAGATGGCTGCGGATTGCTGTATCTCCCAACATCTGCAAATGCTCTAACTAATCTAAAGCCTCCAGATGGCTTTTTGACCAGAAATGATGGATTTACATACTCGACATTGACTTTCACAATCTCTGGTTTAGTAAAAACACCACATGCCTCCAACTCATCAAACTTGTCCTGAAGTGTTGAAAGAAGTTGTTTATTGTACTGAGGTAAGCTCCCCTTTCTTTGAGGAGGTTTAACTGACCCCATATTGACAACAGCTTTAAGTGGACCACTGGCACCATTGTAGCCTTTAAAATCTGGGTTAAACACCTCACTGTATGCATCAAGAGTCTTCTTGAACTGTGATTTCATCACAGGAGAGAGAGTATTGTCGGGGTCAAGGTTGACTGTAGCGGAGTGTGTGGTTGTTCATTTACTGTATTTAGTGTTGAGTTTCGGGATAGGTCTAGTGTCTCCATCATCTGGAGAGACGTTAGGAGAGAAAGGGGTCTCACTAGGCACAAGTGTTGGTTTCGTTTAATGGTACAAGGTTCATTTGACAAGTTAGCAATCCGTACTTTTGCTGCCACGCTGTCTATAAATGAAGGAAGGGGCCAATTTGTTGTAGAACTTTGGCATAATGTGGGTTCAAGTGAAAATGTGTTGTACTCATCAGAACTTGTCATGTCGTCGGGAAGCTTGACCTCAATGTACTCTCCCGGCCAGAGTTGTGGTGTTGAGGTTTTTTCACTGAAGAAAACTGTGTGCGCATAGCTCTGGCATCCTCTGTGTTTCGTAGTTCTTCCAGCAGTGAATCAAGGGCTTGGGAGATTTCAGGCTTCAATGTAGCCAGTGTACGCGATCTTAGTTCGGTCCCATACCGTTGTTTCACTAATCTTGGGAGCTCAGGATGGATTAGGGTAAGCCAGGTAAGTACGATAAAGTTCTCCATTGTTGGGGTAAGTTCCTCATCCTCTTGGATTTCTTGGTCATTGTGTGTAATACCCAGTTCTGTTTTCAGGAGGTTATCTTCAGTAAATGTCATTAGTCACTGAAACAAGTCCTCAGGTCGTTCGTTAGGCTGTAGTCGAATGTTTACAAAGTCAAGGAAATGTGCACCCGTTGACTGAAATCCATAATGTAAGCGAATGATCTGCCATATGTCCCTAAGTGTCGTAGAATTGTTAACAATAGTGTTCCTTGCTATAATTTGCGATTTGACCGAGCACGAGTTCGAGGGTTCTGACTTTCTGTGCGCGGGTCTTTCTATTGGCCTCGGGGACATTCTCGTCGTCGTCCTCGAAGTTTCTATGGGGGTTAGCACGGGTTTTCTTCCCCCAATTTGCACCGTCCTCTAGATATGGTAAACAATTGGGGTCCAGGGAGAGAGTATGTAATAAATTTTGTCTCCAGTTTTCATAGGAGTTAACAGTTTCTACTTTCGTCAAGCACCACTGTTTTGGCGCTCTATTCGCCATGTTGTTTACGATGTTATGCCAAATACGTTAGTACCTGTGTGTCCGGGGTGAATTTTATCACACTGTTACTGTCCACTTCTAGGAGAGTTGAATATACGTCAAAAAATAGTTTGGGTTCATAAATGACCGCTGCCACCACGCCAGTTAGTGTATATCCGACACAGCAACAAACACTCAGTTGTAAACGCAGCACATTTATTAAACCGGAAACGTGAGAGAGAGAACAGAAAGGTGATTAAAACATAGAACAATACCGGTTACATAATGCTAACCCGGAATGCAAGTAATTAACATACTGGTGCTGTCTGTCTCTCTGTTGTCAAATGATCCTAATTCAAAGAATACACACCAAATAACTCAACACTCAAAGAAATGAGTATCTCGACTTGGCTGTTCAGTTGAAATAACGTTATTTTCTGATTCAGCTCATTAATTTTATCGGGAAAAGGAAACATGTTTCATAAGTGTTACTTTGACATATTTTTAAAATACTTTTCAAAACACTGTGTGTGTAATTTTAAGCTCCGTTTCCCCCCTTTCACACCTAAAAATCTGCGCTTACATAACTTTCAAGCGATATGGAAAGCAAACGGGGTCAAAATTCTATCCTTGTAACTACGCAATGCACCATTCGTTCATTGTACATGTAAATAAACATGTGCATGCGTGAGAATAGTGAAGCAGCTTTTTTTCATGGCTTGGATATATTATGTGTGAGATACGTGTAGTGAGGTGGTTTGGCGTCACGGTTCTTTTTGTGTATCATGAATAACCAGGCGGAGAAGAGGCAGCTGTCGTCGGATGGTAAAACACCGAGACCGGTCACAAAACAGGCCAAAATGGCGTCAACAAAGTCTCCGAAAGCTACAACTACAGCGACACCGAAATTGACGCCGGATACACGCAAAAGTTCTAGTGATGAGGGTTTTTCTATCGACGAGCAACTACTAATTAACGATTGCGGAAGCCGTTGATGAATTACAGAACGGACAACAGACTTTACATACCCAGATTTATCCGATAAAATGACTGTTTTTTCTCTCCGGGAGAACTCGTACTCTGATTTTTATAATACAATTGACAAGTTTTTCTCCAGGAGAACTCGTACCCAGATATTGATGGGTACAGCTTCTCTTGGAAAACACGTACCCGGGTACGACTTCTCCAGGAGAACTCGTAGTGGTACCCAAATTTCTGGGTACAAGTTCTCCAGAAGTCCTACATAGCACACACCGGCGGTTTTAACACTTAACACATCCAAAAGACGTATCAAAATTTCACATCAATTTTACAATACGCATATTGCACAATACCCCCCCCCCCCCTTCCTCCTGCCTTGCGCAACCGTTAGATGGACTTTTCTTGACATTCACTAGCATCATACATAACTCTATGACTTCTTGATTCAATGTCCTTATTGTAAATTAACCCAATTAAGATATTTCGTATTTCTGCGTAGAGTTTAGAAATTTTATTTTATTTTTAATTTAATTCATGGTAAATGCCCGTCAATGTCACTCATATGAACATCAAAATATCTCCTTAACACAGAAGATTTCAAATTATTCGTTTTAAGGGCCCAACACGCGAAGTAATGTTTCTGGCACGATTTACGACAGTCCCCTCCGTAGCAGGATATCAAGGCCCTGACGGCGTAGGCCATAATTCTGTTGCCGGCTTCTCTAGCGTTGACCAAAAATTTGTGTTCTGCCCTGCATATTAAGTTTGTCACTAGATATTATTACCGTTTTGAGCATTTTGAACACTTGCAATTCAATGTCACTATACTTAGCGCCCTTGATATTTGGCCTATATCTTCTTTAGAACCAAAATTTAGGAAATGTTTTAGCTAAAAAAAATTGTAATGAACAGTTACATGGATGATTTCTGTACACGTTTTAAAACGTCATATTATCCAGCCAGACTTAAGTCTTATTTATTTGGTTTAACCAGTATTTAGTCTTCTTAATGTAAAACTTATACGGTACCAATTTTGATGCACCAGATGCGCATTTCGACAAATAATGTCTCTTCAATGATGCTCAACCGAAATGTTTGAAATCCGAAATAACTATGAAGTTTTAATGTTTCCCGTGCTTTGAAGAAAGGCTAAATACACACAACCCCTGACAGATTAGGGGGCCATTATCTGAAATACTTCCGGTAATCACCCGTGAGTATCAACT
The DNA here is from genome assembly GCF_947568905.1 of Ostrea edulis. Classification (NCBI taxonomy): domain Eukaryota; kingdom Metazoa; phylum Mollusca; class Bivalvia; order Ostreida; family Ostreidae; genus Ostrea; species Ostrea edulis. The sequence continues at coordinate 45,240,762 of NC_079167.1, forward strand.
TGGTTTAATCTGTTAAGCGTAATTAATGGGCTCTTCTAGGATACCAAATTGAATAGAGTACCGAAAATTGAATATTTTCACAAAACCAAAGATCTCGCTCATATATGAAATTTGAAATAATTAGCAATTTAAAAAATTTATAAATTAATTTAGGATTAATAAGTGATTAAAATAGCTCAGTTTTTTAAACGCTCATTTAGAGAATGCTAACCTATGCTGAAGTTGCAAATTTTGGGAAATTCGAATATTTTAAAACACCCGAACTCTGCATTCCTCGCCCCCTTGGTAATTTTTAGTTCCTGGTAGTTCTTAACAATACGATACAGCCATGCGATGTGAATGTTAAAGGCATGTAACTACCTTCCGAGATGTTTTAATAAAAACATCAGTGAAGGTCATGTCCGGCCAGAAAAGTGTTTTAGATAAAAGAATATTACATTGCAACACCCATGATCCATACTGTACGTACAAGAATTTAACACAAACGCACGGCACCTAGGCCAATGGGATCAGTATTGAAGCAGTAAATACTTCGTTGTCGCATCCTTACGCAGTAGTGATCAAAAGCTCAGGAGCTAACTTCCTTAGGTAAATAAACAAGAAATGCTGAATCATACAAAAAAATAATCATGATTTAATTACAGGATAAACAACCTTTCACTTCTCAAATCAGTATAATTGTTTACAATGAATAAGGCATTTTTCTGCCAACAAATGTAAATTTCCCAGCATGTGTCAGTTCCTCATCTTCGTCTCCTTCACTAGAAATAGACAAAAAATCTTCCATTTTGATGTAGTCCTTCAGTTTACTTGCAATGGGCAAGGTCTGTACATTTTTAAGGAATGGGTATTTCACATACTCTCTGATATGACAACAGCAGATTTCTTGCAATGATCTGGGAAATTTCAAACTATTTGAAAAAATCTCAACAATTTCTTTCTTCTCTCTCGCAGAAATATGCATGCTTAATTCTCGTGAAGTCATCAAAATACTGGATAAAATTTTGATAACATTCACTGGCAATTTTCTGTAACATTTTAGATACAGTTTCATTAATTCAATGTTTTTGTGAGTAAGTGTTAAAAATAGAGGTTCCACGTCAAAGTGGGGGTGAGAGTCTTGGTAAAGAACACAGCACACCATCAGCTTCTTCTCCCTACAATGGGAGTTTAGATCGCAGCCATTTTTGAGCAACACTTTAGCAACCTTGGTGCTGTTTTCACGAGAGGCCACCATAATTGGAGTCATTCCTTTCTCATTCATCTGTTAAAAATAATAAATCATCACATTAAATCCAAACCATTCCATTAAGTTTTCAAAACAAAGCTGGTATATATGTAGTAGAGTAAATAGTCACTGTTTGGATTTCTTTAGTCAATGTATAGTATATTGAATGGGACAGAAATAGCTGCAGAACAGGACAAAGTCTGTTCATATTATGCTCTGTGTAGCAAGAGAGGCATCATTAAACTATATACATGTACCTGGTACATGTATTAAGCACTCTTGCAAATCAATTTGACATAATACACCCTTGTGGTTCTTGAAAAGATTTTCAATATTTACCCAAATATTCTTAAGTAAAAATTCAACTTCTACCATTGCCCAACCCCAAACCCAGTGGTTATTGGTGCAAACAAATATTAATCCATACTACATAGAGATGCTAGCTTGCATATTTAAAACAAGCATTCTGAGAGTATTGGGCAATAAATAGTCCCCTACCGGTTGCAAAAATTACTGTACCACAACATTATTCAAAATTCATTATGTAGGTTATGGTAAAAGGGAAAATTGGGGAACCAGGATAGGAAATCAACTACTATTCGAGTGAGACTAGACCAGAAAAAAAAGAGAAATTTATAATTAGGTCTTTAACCAAGACAATAAACTGTGACATGCAGGTGATCATGAATAATTTAGCTATATTGTTGTATTACTATGCTAGAAGTTTTAATGAGTGTAGGACTCTTATCTACAGAGATAAGAAACTTGGATGTAAACTAACACATATAACGCACAATTTATGCTATTTTTATTCAAGGGCAATAACTTAATAAAAAATCAACGGACCGAGACGAAATTCAAACTTGAACGGTAATTTGTTATGGCAAAGCAATGTACCAAATATCAAATGAATATCTGCAACCATAACCACATCGCTCACCTGAGTCACCTTGGCCCATATCTGAAGACTTTCCATATATATTTGCATGTATAACCTTAGTCCCTAATATGTCCCCAACCTACCCCTGGAGGCAATGATTTTTGCAAACTTGAATTTACATTATGTCAGAAAGCTTTCATGTACATATCAACTTCTTTGGCCCAATGGTTCTTGAGAAGAAGATTTTTAAATATTTTCCCTATATTTGTTTGTAAAACTTCGATTCCCTCCTTGTGGCCCCATCCTACCCCCGGGGGCCATGATTTGAACAAACTTGAATCTGTACTATGTCAGAAAGCTTTCATGTAAAAATCAGCTTTTCTGGCTCAGTGGTTCTTGAGAAGGAGATTTTTAAAGATTTTCCCTATATATCTGTATGCAAAACTTTGATCCCCCCTCGTGGACCCATCCTACACCCCGGAGCCATGATTTGAACAAACTTAACTCTGCACTATGTCAGAAAGCTTTCACGTAAATCTCAGCTTTTCTGGCTCAGTGGTTCTTGAGAAGATTTTTAAAAATTTTCCTATATATTTGTATGCAAAATTTTGATCCCCCCTTGTGGCTCCATCCTACCCCCGGGGGTCATGATTTGAATAAACTTGAACCTGCATTATGTCAGAAAGAATTCATGTAAAAATCAGCTTTTCTGCCTCAGTGGTTCTTGAGAAGATTTTAAAAGATTTTTTCAATTATATTTGTATGTAAAACTTTGATCCCCTTATTGTGGCCCCATCCAAGGACCACTGTACGGAAGTGACGGATCGCAATGATAAACCTTATTACAGAGCTACAAGTCACCATCTATCATCGCTGAAAGTCTCAAGACTCAATCTTTAACCGTTTATGAGAAAACGCCCGGACAAAATGTCATTTGAAAAATGGAAAATCGGCCGCAACTTGCGACCGGAAGTGAATTTTGAAATAATGTTATAGGGTACCCTATATATGGATAATGTCAATAATACCTGTAAATATCGTATTAAAATCTTGATAAATAAGTGAGATATACGAGGACAAAGAAAAACCATTTTTCCGAAGTTTTTCTCTAAAAACCGGAAGTTGATGGTAAAACTTCTGGTAAGTCTAACATTTTCTGAAACACCGAAAGAGACCTAATTAATCTATGCAAGTTTTGTTTTAAAAGTATAAATTTGAAATTTGACGTTTCTTTTGTTCACTTCCGGTGACGGCCGGAAGTGACGGATCGCAATGATAAACCTTATTACAGAGCTACAAGTCACCATTTATCATCGCTGAAAGTCTTAAGACTCAATCTTTAACCGTTTATGAGAAAACGCCCGGACAAAATGTCATTTGAAAAACGGAAATTCGGCCGTAACTTGCTACCGGAAGTAAATTTTCAAAAATTGAAATGGCGGTATAAACTTCAGATGGCAACGCATCAACTCTGAAAATTTGGAGCAAATCGATCAAGCCATCTCCGAGAAATCCTCTGCACAAAATCGGTAAGAAAAAAAAAAAAAGAATAATAACTAGACACGATCTCGTTGCGAGCAACGAGTAGGTCTTCCGTCCGATTTGTTGATGCACTCGGAGTTAAAAAAAAAAAAGAAGACAAATGAGTCCCAATTTAGTTTCCGACTTTAAGACACTTTAGATATAATCAATTTTTCATATCATAAGCTTCTGAAGCAAAGTTGCGGTGAAATTCGTTTGAAATTCGACTCTCCAGGCGAGCCATAAGGCCCGCGGGCCTATTTCTTGATGTCATTTGTTAGCCCTCTATAGACTCAACAACTTTAGTTCTATATGTCTTTACAAAATATTTACCTGTAAAAAGTTATTGAGATCGACCGATATTGACAAAAAATCGACTCTACAGGCGAGCCATTAGGACCATAGGCCTATTTCTTGATATCAATCGATAGATCTCGATAAACTGAACAACTTTTGTTCAATATGTCCTTACAAAATATTTACCAGTTACAAGTTTTTGAAATCGACTGATATCGACAAAAATCGACTCTACAGGCGAGCCATGAGGCCCACAGACCCATTTTTTGATATTGATCGATAGGTTATGACACATTGAACAACTTTTGTTCAATAATGCTTTTCAAAAAATATGTCCTTTTAAAGATATGAGGCGTCAAATATTTACGATTTTGGCCCTTAAAATCTCTAATTACGTAACATATGACCTACTTTTTGATTTGATAAGATCAAGCTCGTTGAGATGAACATTTCCGCTTCTACAACTTATTATAAAATATTAATAGTTTCTGAGATATTCTGAAAAACATTTGGACCCTTCTGAACCCCTAATTTAAAGGGCCAGCCCGTTTTGCTTGATATCGTAAGAAAGTCTTGTCATTTTAAACATTTTTTGCTCAACAAGTATTTAGAAATTCTTTACCGTTCTCGAGTTATCTCTACGAGAAATATTTAGGGGCCAAACTGTAGCTCCCTAATGGGGCCACATAGGGAAAAAACGAAATGTACATATTGTTTAGATTATCATTCTGAACAACTTTTGTTCAATAATGCTTTTCAAAATATTTGTCGTTTTCAAGATATGAGGCGTCAATTATTTATGATTTTGGCCCTTAAAATCCCTTATTACGTAACATATGACCTACTTTTTGATTTGATAAGAACAAGCTCGTTTAGATGAACATTTCCGCTTCAATGACTTATTACAAAATATTAATAGTTTCTGAGATATTCTCATAAACCTTTGGACCCTTCTGGGGCCCTAATTTAAAGGGTCAGCCCCTTTTGCTTGATATCGTAAGAAAGGTCATGACATTTCAAACATTTTTTGTTCAACAAGTATTTAGAAATTCTTTACCGTTCTCGAGTTATTTCTAGAAGTAATTTTTAGGGGCCAAACTGTAGCTCCCTAACGGGGCCACATAGGGTAAAAACGAAATATGCATATTGTTCAGATCATCATTCTGAACAACTTTTGTTCTTTATTGTTTTTCAAAATATTTGTCGTTTTCGAGATACAAGGGGTAAAGAATTTATGGTTTTGGCCCTTAAAATCCCTTATTACGTAACATATGACCTAAAGTTTTATATGAATAGATTTGGATTGTTGAGATGAACATTTTTTGTTCTTTGACTTATACCAAAATATTAACGATTTTTGAGATATTTGATCTAGACTTTGAGCCCTTCTAGATCCCTAATTGAAGGGGCTAGCCCCTAAATCTTGATATTTTCGAAAAGATCTCGTAAATGTGCACAACGTTTGTTCTACATGTCTTAACAAAATATTTGCAAGAAAAAAGATATTGGAGATCAAAGGTCAAAAATCGCCGAAATCGGCGAAAAATTTTGGCATCCATTTTTTCAGGTCCAGGCGAGCGTTTAGGCAAATCGCCTCCGGTAAAATCGAATCCCCCACAAATCTTCTAAAATGTTTACTCTATCTTGTGTAGAAATTTCAAGACTCTAGCTTCAAAACTAACGGAGGAGATGTGTGGACAACAAGGCCCTTCAAAAAGTCACTAAAAGAGAGATAACTCCTGACCGGAAGTGACGTCAAGCACGAAATTTTGCAAGCAAAGTCTCGTCACCAAAAGACATCTTTCCTGAAAATTTCGTGAAAATCGATCGAGAAATGGCTGAGAAAAACGCGTGTACTACCAAGGAAAATAATAATAATAATAATAATGAAGAAGAAGAACGCGAACAATAATAGTAAGGTCTTCCGCAGGAGACGGAAGACCTTAATAACGAGCTATAACTGTGTTGGGATGCCAACACAAATGTCTCCGAACATCTCCCTATGTCAGAAATGCCTTTTGATGCATGATATGCACTCAGGATTCTTAAAAAACCCTAAAAACTGAATTTGGTTGAAATCCAATGGACTTGATTTTTGGCCGCCATTTTCTTCAATGGCGGCCATTTTGAAACATTTGAAAATAGATTGGAAGGAAATACTGATGCTAGAAATGAATTGTTAACCCTCAATTTACCCCAGAACTTAAATGTTGTAGATATTTTAACACTTTCAAATATTTAGGGATATGGCGGCCATTTTGAAAATGGCCGCTCAAAAAAATTTGATGATGGAAATGGACTCGGGATCACAAAATCACCCTAAAAACATAATTTGGTTGAAATCCGACAACCTTAATTTTTTGACGTTTTTTGGCCGCCATCTTGAAACGGCAGCCATTTTGAAAATTTGAAAAGTTGATTGCACCCTTCCTAATGACCCCCTATCAGCTCACAAAGTTTGAAGTGGATCAGTCGAAGCACTTTCATATAATCGAGCGGACAAATTTCTCACTAAAGAAGAGGAAAAATAAGAAGAAAAAATAATAACGAGCTATAACTGTGTTGGGATGCCAAACTAAATTTGGTTGAAATCCGACGGACTTGATTTCTGGTCGCCATTTTGTTCAATGGCGGCCATTTTGAAACATTTGAAAATAGATTGGAAGGAAATACTGATGACAGAAATGAACTGTGGACCCTCCAATTACCCTAGAAAACAAATGTTGTAGAGATTTTAACATTTTCAAATATTTTGGTATATCGCGGCCATTTTGAATATGGGGGCTCAAATTTTTTTTTTAATGGTGGGAATGAACTCGAGGTCGCCAAATTACCCTAGAAATAAAATTTGATTGAAATCCGATAACCTTGATTTTTTGACGTTTTTGGCCGCCATTTTGAAACGGCGGCCATTTTGAAAATTTCGAAAGTTGATTGCACCCCTCCTTATGACCCCCTATCAACTCACAAAGTTTGAAGTGGATCTGTCGAAGCACTTTCATACAATCGAGCGGACAAATTTCTCAGGAAAGAAGAGGAATAATAAGAAGAACGAGCTATAACTGTGTTGGGATGCCAACACAAATGTTTCCAAACACTTCCCCATGTCAGAAATGCTTTTTGATGTCAGATATGCACTGAGGATTCTCAAAAAACCCTAAAAACTGAATTTGGTTGAAATCCGACGGACTTGATTTTTGGCGGCCATTTTCTTCAATGGCGGCCATTTTGAAACATTTGAAAATTGATTGGAAGGAAATACTGATGCTAGAAATGAATTGTGGACCCTCCATTTACCCCAGAACCCAAATGTTGTACAAATTTTAACACTTTCAAATATTTCAGTATATGGCGGCCATTTTGAAAATGACGGCTCAAAAAAAAATTTTTATGGTGGAAATGGACTCGGGATGCCCATATTACCCTAGAAATCGATTTTGGTTGAAATTCGACATACTTGAGTTTTTGACGTTTTTTTGCCGCCATCTTGAAAAGGCGGCCATTTTGAAAATTTGAAAAGTTGAATGCACCCCTCCTAGTGACCCCCTATCAGCTCACAAAGTTTGAAGTGGATCTGTCGAAGCACTTTCACAAAATCGGTCGGACAAATTTCTCACTAAAGAAGAGGAAAAATTAAAAGGAAAAGAATAAGAATAATAAGAATAACGAGCTATAACTGTGTTGGGATGCCAACACAAATGTCTCCGAACGCCTACCCATGTCAGAAATGGTTTTTGATGCCAGATATGCACTCAGGATCCTCAAAAAATCCTAGAGAGTAAATTTGGTTGAAATCCGACGGACTTGATTTTTCGCCGCCATTTTCTTCTATGGCGGCCATTTTGAAACATTTGAAAATAGATTGGAAGGAAATACTGAAGCTGTGGACCCTCCAATTACCCCAGAAACCAAATGTTGTAGAGATTTTAACATTTTCAAATATTTTGGTATATGGCGGCCATTTTGAAAATGGCGGCTCGAAAAAAAATTTTGATGGTGGGAATGAACTCGGGGTCACCAACTTACCCTAGAAATAAAATTTGGTTGAAATCCGACAACCTTGATTATTTGACGTTTTTGGTCGCCATTTTGAAACGGCGGCCATTTTGAAAATTTCAAAAGTTGATTGCACCCCTCCTCATGACCCCCTATCAGCTCACAAAGTTTGAAGTGGATCTATCGAAGCACTTTCACAAAATCGCGCGGACAAATTTCTCTGGAAAGAAGAGGAATAAAAAGAAGAAGAAGAAGAAGAAAATAAGAATAATAAGAAACGGAGCAAAAACAATATGTCTCCGACACTTTGTGTTCGGAGACATAATAAGAAACGGAGCAAAAACAATATGTCTCCGACACTTTGTGTTCGGAGACATAATAATAAGAAGAAAATAAGAATAACAAGAAACGGAGCAAAAACAATATGTCTCCGACACTTTGTGTTCGGAGACATAATAAGAAACGGAGCAAAAAGAATATGTCTCCGACACTTTGTGTTCGGAGACATAAATAATAATAAACAGTACAATCACTATAAGGTCTTCCGTCTGAAACGGAAGACCTTAATAAGAAACGGAGCAAAAACAATATGTCTCCGACACTTTGTGTTCGGAGACATAATAAGAAATGGAGCAAAAACAATGTCTCCGACACTTTGTGTTTGGAGACATAATAATAAGAAACGGAGCAAAAAGAATATGTCTCCGACACTTTGTGTTCGGAGACATAATAAGAAACGGAGCAAAAAGAATATGTCTCCAACACTTTGTGTTCGGAGACATAATAAGAATAATAAGAAACGGAGCAAAAACAATATGTCTCCGACACTTTGTGTTCAGAGACATAATAATAATAACGAGCTATAACTGTGTTGGGATGCCAACACAAATGTCTCCGAACACCTCCCCATGTCAGAAATGCTTTTTGATGCCAGATATGCACTCAAGATCCTCCAAAACCCCTAGAAACTAAATTTGGTTGAAATCCGACGGACTTGATTTTTGGCCGCCATTTTGTTCAATGGCGGACATTTTTGAAACATTTGAAAATAGATTGGAAGGGAGAACTGATGCTAAAAATGAACTGTGGACCCTCCATTTACCCCAGAACCCAAATGTTGTAGATATTTTAACACTTTGAAATATTTCGGTATATGGCGGCCATTTTGAAAATGGCGGCTCAAAAAAAAATTTTGATGGTGGAAATGGACTTGGGGTCACTAAATTACCCTAGAAATGGAATTTGAATGAAATCCGACAACCTTGAGTTTTTGACGTTTTTTGGCCGCCATCTTGAAACGGCGGCCATTTTAATAATTTGAAAAGTTGAATGCACCCCTCCTAGTGACCCCTATCAGCTCACAAAGTTTGAAGTGGATCCGTCGAAGCACTTTCACAAAATCGGTCGGACAAATTTCTCACTAAAGAAGAGGAATAATAAGAATAAGAAGAAAATAATAATAACGAGCTATAACTGTGTTGGGATGCCAACACAAATGTCTTCGAACACCTCCCCATGTCAGAAATGCTTTTTGATGCCAGATCAGATTCTCAAACAAGAGGTCCATGGGCCACATCGCTCACCTGAGTCACCTTGGCCCATATCAGAAGATTTTCCATATCTATTTGCATGTAAAACCGTAGTCCCTATTATGGCCCCAAACCTACCCCTGGAGGCCATGGTTTTTGCAAACTTGAATCTACACTATGTCAGAAAGCTTTCATGTAAATATGAACTTCTTTGGCCCAATGGTTCTTGAGAAGAAGATTTTTAAAGATTTTCCCTATATATTTGTATGTAAAACTTTGATCCCCTATTGTGGCCCCATCCTACTCCAGGGGGGCATGATTTCAACAAACCTGAATCTGCACTATATCAGAAAGCTTTCATAGAAATCTCAGCTTTTCTGGCTTAGTGGTTCTGGGAAGAAGATTTTTAAAGATTTTTCCTATATATTTGTATGTAAAACTTTGACCCCCTATTGTGGCCCCATCCGACCCCCGGGGGGCCATGATTTTAGCAATTTATAATCTGCACTATATCAGGAAGCTTTCATATAAATCTCAGCTTTTCTGGCTCAGTGGTTCTTGAGAAGTTGATTTTAAAAGATTTTTCCTATAAATTTGTATGTAAAACTTTTATGCTCCCCTTGAGGCCCCATTCAATCTCCGGGGTCCATGATTTTAACGAACTTGAATCTGCACTATATCAAAAAGAACAACAACAACAAAAAAAAACCAAAAAAACCCCCAAAAAACTTTGACCCCCTATTGTGGCCCCATCCCACCCCTGGGGGCCATGAATTTCATAATTTAGAATCTGCATTATATAAGGAAGCTTTCATATAAATCTAAGTTATTCTGGCTCAGTGGTTCTTGAGAAGAAGATTTTTAAAGATTTTCCCTATATATTTGTATGTAAAACTTTGATCCTCTATTGTGGCCCCATCCGACCCCCGGGGGCCATGATTTTAACAATTTAGAATCTGCATTATATCAGGAAGCTTTCATATAAATCTCAGCTTTTCTGGCTCAGTGGTTCTTGAGAAGAAGATTTTTAAAGATTTTCCCTATATATTTGTATGTAAAACTTTGACCCCCTATTGTGGCCCCATCCGACCCCCGGGGGCCGTGATTTTAACAATTTAGAATCTGCATTATATAAGGAAGCTTTCATATAAATCTCAGCTTTTCTGGCTCAGTGGTTCTTCAGAAGAAGATTTTTAAAGATTTTCCCTATATATTTGTATGTAAAACTTTGACCCCCTATTGTGGCCCCATCCGACCCCCGGGGGCCATGATTTTAACAATTTAGAATCTGCACTACCTAATAAAGCTTATCTATAAATTTCATCTTTTCTGGCCCAGTGGTTCTTGAGAAGAAGATTTTTTAATGAACCTACCCTATTTTTACCTTTTCTTGATTATCTCCCCTTGGAAGGTGGCCTGGCCCTTTATTTTAACAATTTAGAATTCCCTTTACCTAAGGATGTTTTGTGCCAACTTTGGTTGAAATTGGCCCAGTGGTTGTTGAGAAGAAGTTGAAAATGTGAAAAGTTTACAGACGGACAGATGGACGGACGGACGCCGGAATACGGGTGATCAGAAAAGCTCACTTGAGCTTTCAGCTCAGGTGAGCTAAAAACCCTAGAAACTAAATTTGGTTGAAATCCGAAGGACTTGATTTTGTGGCCGCCATTTTCTTCAATGGCGGCCATTTTGAAAAATCTGAAAATAGATTGGAAGGAAATACTGATGCTAGAAATGAATTGTGGACCCTCCATTTACCCCAGAACCCAAATGTTGTACAGATTTTAACACTTTCAAATATTTCAGTATATGGCGGCCATTTTGAAAATGGCTGCTCAAAAAAAAATTTTGATGGTGGAAATGGACTCGGGGTCACCAAATTACCCTAGAAATAGAATTTGGTTGAAATCCGACAACCTTGATTTTTTGACGTTTTTTGGCGGCCATATTGAAAATTTCGAAAGTTGATTGCACCCCTCCTCATGACCCCCTATCAGTTCACAAAGTTTGAAGTGGATCTGTTGAAGCACTTTCATACAACAGATATGTGAGTGGATCTAACATCCAATTTTAATTAGATTGTTGCATTTGCCTCATTCTTAAACCTATAAAAAATTGCATTCATTTTTGAGAGACAAAAGATATAAAGACCTCTTTTGTCATATTTCAATTGCCCCTGCCGATTTTCACACCTTCTGTACGAATGTTAATTTCAAATACCCGGATTAGCTGACCTCTATTGTGGTAAAACAAAAAAGCACCTTGGAATTTGTGTAGAATATATATGTACAAGATATACACAGATCGGTCTTTGCATTATGCAGACAGTTCCGATAAATAATTTTAAATTTTTTTTTTATTTAAAAAGAGAAACTTGATCATACATATGCATATATGCCAACTTTCCCGATTTGAAGCAGTTGAAAAAGCAAATCCCGATATCCCGATCGGGATTGCAAAAATACCCCGAAATCCGGATTTTCTAAAAATATCTCCCATCTTATGACAACAAATCCCGATTTCCGACCGGAATTTGAAATCCCGCGTCATTTCTTTGTGGCTGGTCAATCAGAAATCAGGACAATAGTCAGCCATTGCTGTTTACCTGTGTCGCGTGGTATCCGGGTGGTGTAATTTACCTGGTCTGCCTGTGTCGGGGTGTTTATTGGACAGTGAGGAGCATGTTTTGATAGTAATTATTAATCGAGAAAACGGATTTCAAATTGACATATTCTTTACACGAACATGAATGACAATGATGATAGTGTTACCACCAAACAATCGGATATTCCCGATTTTCGCTGACAGCATCCAAAATATGCAATACATGTAGGTACGTCAAATATATATTTTTTTCAATTATTATTATAATGATATAGGCTATCCGAATCTATAGCGATGTATTAGAAAATTATAGGGGCGTAATATTCAATACACTTTGTGATGCGCAATTCGTACAACTCTACTGAATTTGACATTAGCAAGTAGCCTTCATTTACAAGTAAAAACATATATTTTGATGACTTTTTTTCTTCTGGTAATTATTTCAGATGTCATGGGTGCAAAGGTTTTGTTCGCAAACTTCGTGGCAGGGCAGAAAACTCCTTTTCTGGTTGCAATGCAGATTGTTCCACCAGACTCTGCAAGCCCTGGGCATGTTTACAGACAGCAAGATCGCCTTTGTAGTCGTACCTAAATGCACGTGCTTTAAGTTAAATTTTGATATATATAGTCCAGTCATGTTATGGTGTGAAAGGATGCAACTTTAAGTATTATTTGATAATATGTATGTAACTTGTTGTTGGAGAGGATATGTTAGTTTATTTTTAACTTTTTGCTGAATAGTTAATAAAATAATCATGTATATCTTTCAAAGTGTGTTTTTTTTTTAGTTTTGTTGAAGTTATTGGTCAAACACACATGATATTGGTTTAATATATATGTAC
>NC_079167.1:45263658-45296158 GCF_947568905.1 Ostrea edulis
CATGCCCGAGCACAAATTTGGTACTCCTTTTGGTGTAATTTGTAAACAACATTTGGGACTAATACACAGTGCAAAGTTTATCGGTTGTTCATAAAATTATTTTGCACCATTACGGAGATCCTATGGAATTGTAGCCTCATCTCGAAAACGTCAGAATAAAAAAAAAATGGATAGGGCTACATTATTGCAGCTAAAAAAAATCAAAAACCGTTTCAATGGACCACGAGCACGTTTCGTTTTCCATTTTGGACAAGGGAGATAATCCTAATTTCCGGTCGCTATAATTTTAGAGTCAAACTGGAAACAATAACCGGATCGCGGAACCTCATCGACCGAGATAAAATGATGACAGAAAACGGCGTTCGTTTCACATTCTACTTTCAACCCTTCCCTTCTCTTGTTGCATTCCTCTCAGTTTCGGTAAAAAAATAAAGATTTTATCAAAACAACCACCCACAGATGCAGTTTTCTGGCAGTAGGTACCCACCATATATGCAATTTTCGACCAATGACAAGCACCCATAGATTTTTTTTTAATTGCCGTCCCCGGGTACCTCATATGTTTTAATGGAACAGCCCTTAGATAACATGTCGAAGAGATCTATACCTTTACAGTTCTGTTTTTCCTGTCGGATCATGGCTTACAGTGTAGTTTTCTAGTCAGCTGAGATTACAAACATGCAAATTGCACGTGCATGGACAAGTAATTAATTGAATTTCAAAATAAAAAAAAAATAAAAGAAATAATTGCATCGATTTTAAGAAAAATCAGTATCTCATATTACAGTATTTAATGAATGTGTTAATGATTAAAATAAATGTAATATAAAACCCAATTCTGAAACTTAGATATTTCCTTGATGATCATCGCGCGAAAAGTCATGATTAAGATAAAATAAAAATACTTCTATTTGTAAAATAATACTTGGGCATTGAAATGCATGTATGATCATGTTTAAAATTATTCGTTAGAAAGCGAAACCATGGCGAATACATTAAACTGGGACTAAAATTGAAGGGGCATGTGTCATATATATCTTTTTATTGAGTATTGAAATTTTAAAATAAGAGCATTGATCTTAACAAAAACTTGGTCTTCAATAATACATGCGTACATGTATTTGATGAATTGAGAAAGTCGTTTGTAAAATAAAACGTAGATTTTTGTTTAGAACATTCATCTTGCATATCGGATTATTTGTTGGAAGATGTACGTTTTAGTGATAAATTTAATGTAAGAATTTTCTTAGTCATCTTGTTATGTTGTAAATAGTGTGGATCTATGGTTGCGTAATACTTCCTGTCTACCTGAGGATCCAAGTTTTGAAATACTGGTGCAAGGGTTTTACAAGGAAAGGTCCCTTTGAAGCAGTATGGCTTCTCTGCGAACATCACTCAAAATGTGGTGAGATTAAGGTTGGAGTCAGGTATACGGACAGAAAGTCACAGGACAAAAAGTCACAAAATCCGAAGGACAAAAAGTCACAGGACAAAAAGTCACAATGATGACTTTTGATTAGATAGGATAAAAAGCCACAGGACAAAAATACTCACTAAAGCTGTTGTTCAGACACCAGACATTTCTTACAGTAGATGGGAGGTAGAAGGGAATACATGTCATCATTCATATTGGTGTTTGTTTTGCCACATTTAGCACTTTCAGTTCATTATTAGATGTTCATTATTAGATAATAAGAAAGGAAAAATCATTGACTTGTTTATATAGCAATTATTATATGACAGTTCACTTACTTCTTGTTTTGACAATAATCTGAGTGAAAGGAAGCCAACCATAATTCTGCCACCAGATTTTGTTTTGACAATCATTAATATGTAGTATACTAATTAAACCAAATGATCATAAAGCTTAATATTCTTATTTTATCTCAATACAAAAAATCACTTTTTAAAAATCAAAATAATATTTTACAATAAATATGATAAAAGGAATAACAGTTCTATAATTATTATCAAAATCTCATAGAAAATATAAATTTTGCATATATATTTTCTTAAACTTTACAAAAAGAACAGATATGCTTTAAAAATATATATAAAAAATCAAAACTTTTTATTTTCTTATAAACTGTGACTTTTTGTCCTGTTACTTTTTGTCCTGTGACATTTTGTCCTACTTTCATAAAATTTCTTTTGTGACTTTTTGTCCATGGTCATTTTGTCCGTGACTTTTTGTCCTGTGACTTTCTGTCCTACATTCGCCCCATTCTACCCCCGGGGGCCATAATTTGAACAAACTTGGATCTGCACCATGTCAGGAAGCTTTCAGGTAAAAGTCAGCTCTTCTGGCTCATTGGTTCTTGAGAAGAAGATTTTCCCGATATATTTCTATGTAAAACTTTGATTCATATTCATATTGTGTCCCCATACTACCCTTGGGGGCCATGATTTGAACAAACTTGAATCTGCACTATGTCAGGAAGCTTTTATGTAAATGTCAGCTCCTTTGGCCCAGTGGTTCTTAAGAAAAATTTTAAATGACCCTTCCCTAATTTTGCATTTATGTGATTATCTCCCCTTTGAAAGGAGCATGGCCCTTCATTTGAACAAACTTGAAAGCCCTTCACCCAAGGATGCTTTTGGTCAAGTTTGGTTGAAATTGACCCAGTGGTTCTGGAGAAGATGAAAATGTAAAAAGTTTACAATGATGACGACAGACAACGGACAAATTTTGATCAGAAAAGCTCACTTGAGCCTTTGGCTTAGGCGAGCTAAAAAGCATGGAAAATTGGACTGACGGACAGATGGACGGAGCCAAACATAAAGTCCCCTTCGACTTTGCCGGTAGGGGACTAATAAGCAGGATCATACCTGGAATATATTTGGCTTGAGTATAATGCATAATATCATATTACAGGATGTAAGCAAATACAACCAACAAACTAATGTGTGTGTTTTTTTTTTATACGTCAATTGCCGCAATTTTGACGTTTCAAGCTCAGAAACTTTGACGTCGTTTTCTGTGAATTGTGACGTCGAAAGATAAGGGCCCTTTCTCGAGACGCCAGTCATTTATATAAGTATTGAATCGTCCTATGATATTCCATGGGTGGTGTCAAATTATATAATGTATATGAATGGTCACAAATTCAAAGGTCTGCGATATAGAGCTCAGTATTGGAGCTTGAAACGACGGCTTTGCGATATATTTAGTGTGCATGTGGGTTTTTTCTTCTCATTTTCACAATCTATATATCCTTTTATACCGTAATAACAAGAGTTTAGATTTTCTTTGTACGACTGTTTAGCTCATGGCACATGTACCGCTTTATGCACTGAAGCGTGAAATCTGTCGTATGTGACTATATAATGATTCAGTTCCCATAACTTTGACCTGATCATACATAATTTTTAAAAAATGACAAAGTCTGTTCCTGCATGGCTTGTTACAACTTCGTTATCGCGGTGCGATAACAGATTTGATTCATCTAAATTTTGTTTAACAAAATTTTAACACGTACTGTCGGGCGTCTATACCAAGAAATTTGTTTGCCCTTGGCAAAATTTATGCGTTTCAGGTGGTAGGACACATGGTTATTTCACACACTGGCTATATGAAACACGCATCATGAAGTATGCTGGCATGGAATGTTCCATGCTCTGTGATCAATCTGCATGTTTGCAGCAGTCAGTTAATTAAATGACTCATCAAATGCTGTTACACGTACAGTTACATGCTCATATCCTTCTGTCACTCACTGAACGAATCCCTAGATGTTAACATTTACAGCAACATTTTATAATACATGTATGCCTTTATATTCAATTTGTTAAGTCTAACTGACATGTTTTACAATTCTTTCCAATATTCTAAATTAATTCCTTGTTTTGTTACTATTCATTTTCATACAGGTAATGTAGATACACCAGTAATACCTGAGTCTAACAGCAGGAGAGCAGCCTCTGTGTAATGTTGAATTATCGCTTCATGCAGAGGTGATAACTGCTGAGATTTTTCTTTTAAGTTCAGGTTACTCCCAGCTTTTATCAATGCCCCAACTATCTATCAATTAACAAATCAAAATCTTGAATGCACTAATTTCCCATTATAATATAAGTTGTACATTTGTGAGTAGTCTAACTTGAAACACCAATAACTACCAGTACAGTTGTTTTTACACATACCTTAATGTCCACTCTAGACAAAACAGCCGAAAACAAAGAATGCTCCCCTTTCTTGTTCATTTCATTTACTCCACACCCTGAAAGTATTGTAACACACAGATTGATTGGTTGATTGGCATTCATCATGGATTCATATTGAAGAGGTTAGTTTGCTATCAAGTTGCAATACATAGCAGCCTTACATGTAGGTGATGTCACATACAATACAGAATTCACTCAGTTTCAAATATATTAATTGCTATGATCAATACTGTACCATGTTATAGTGAAACTTTTTAATGTCGGTCATGCAGGTGTCTATGGAGCACCAAATTAGCATAAACTCAAATATTTGAAGATATCTTTAATCATTTGAAGATATCATTATTGCACGCAATAATTGAATTGGTGCTCACATCAAATCAATTATTGCTCTCATCAATTCACTTGATGACAGCAAAATTTGATTTGAGGCACACATTAACTCAATTGATGAGAGCAATAATTGATTTGATGTGTGCATTTAAGGGGCATGGACACGATTTGAGCTGAAAATTTTCAAATTTTATTTTTCCATTTTTAACATTTAGAATGCTTATCTAATATATTTCTAATGGTCAGCAAAAATTTGAATGTGTCGAGTTATCGAGGTACATGGGACATACAGCTAGCTAAAGCTTACAATTCTTTGTTATGTAAACAACAAGGCTCGTGCATTATGTTTTTGTTTACATAGGTTAAATATACCAGTAAAAGTTCGTTTAAATCAGATTTTTCAATTTGCAAGTTAATTCTAAATACAATTAATACCATACCGAGCAAAGCTCGGACGGGCCGAAAGGCCTGTTTGCGAAGCAAGGCTCTAAAGGTAACACGTATATATAGGAAAAAATGAGAAAATCAGCAAAGGAATAGAAATAATCTCTACATACTTTCACTGAAAATTTTGTGATCCATATAGGCACCGCCATATTGTTTTGTTCATTAGGTGCTTCTACAGTTATTCACATTTTGATCTTGAATGGCAAAAATACAGGACAGACTTGCAATTTGTAATTCAAACACTCAGTTTGTCAACAATGAATGGTACAGTGCCGGTTCCGTTTAATTCAATAGCCCATTTGACAGGAAAAAAATCAGATTAGCCGAATATTTGACTAGCCGATTGGCTATTTACATTCACAAAACTTTTTAAACATCAATTTCTTCAAAGGTACATAGTGTTTCACACTACAATTCTTCACATAAATATTACAACGAACTATATTATCAGCATTGTTACGTTTTATTCATAAGTATTTATTACTATTCTTCTGTCCATATTGATTTATTGTCATTTCGCTTACTTTTATAAGACTTTATCCAATCGTGAATTTGTTTGCTTTAATTTACTGCAAACAGCCGCCATTGTGAACCGGAAGTATGTTTACTAGAATAGCCGAATTTGGAAATTTTGCTAAATATCGATCTGAATATCAGAAAAAAATATAAAGAAATATACAGAAAATGATTTGGTGCAGCGATATTATATCAGATTGACTAAATTATACGATTTGCGATATCTGATTAAGAAAAAAATTATCTTACACCCTGTAATTAATTATGAAACAGCCAATTAAAATGGATCATCGTGCAATTTTTAAAATTACCATGATATTATGATACCGTGACTATATAACACATGTTTTGTGTACATGTCCTTTAATTGTCACTTGATTTTGTCAGATTTCTGCATGTTGTACGTTTTTCATGGGTCTGGGAATATGCGATTACTTTTGAGTTAAATTTTCACTTTCCTTTTCAGTAAACGACTGATGTACTTATATACCCATCTAAATGCGGTGAAATCTTATAGGGTTATGTTTGAATTCTTCATTTAGTACCAATCAAATTACTGGCTTTGATTATATGTTTATATTTACCGAGGGGGGTCGTTATATCGCACCTTGGTACGTCATTTTTCGAAGCTTCGGTGATGTTTTGATTAAAACACATTCAACGCTCGCATCGGCTATTTAATTGATATGAACTTTAAACAAAGACTAGAAAACTGACACGGTCAGCAAGGGCCCCGCCGAGGGTTATTAGAGGAAAGTGACATCTTTATTTTATATAGCAATGTTTGGGGCTGGTATATATGTTAGAGTTAATAATATATAAAGATACATTGGAATGTCAATTTGTGAAAAAGGAATCATGAAGCATATTTATAAGAGACTTATGCAATTTAAATTACTTTGTTTGACACACACTCATCCACTCAAACACAACAGAATGCAACTAAATCCCATTGTAATAGGGGATTCAAAATGGATAACTGGTACAAAATATGGTACATATTATTCGAAAAGGATTATGAATTTGACATATTGATGTCTTGGAAAAGGAAATTCTGACATCGGGGCTCTAAGCGTTTTCAAACACATTGTCATTTGAGAAAAGTGTTCTACATTTTTAAAAATAGAGATTAATAGAATATGTCTTTACATACAACATAGGTGAGAAAGTTTCCATTATTCCTAGCCGAGACACACCATGTATGCACAAAAAATTCATAAGCAAATATCAAAATACTCAGGTAAAAAATGTGGACCTTGTACCGTCACCAAGTGCAGTGAAACACATCGCCATTTCGAGATTTTCACCGACGAAAGTTCGGTAACAGTAATGAATAAGGTACACTCATTTTGTATCTATTTTGCGACTTTCTTTATTAAAAGGAACAGTTCTCTAATGTGTAACGTGCAATTACTACATAATTCAATAACTTGAAGCATGAAGCAGTCTCACTTTGCAATCGGATATAAGAAATTTTATTTTGTATTCCGATCCCGATCGAAAGTTGTTGACTAGGAATGACGTGATAATTCAATATACATGTAACATCAAGCATTTGTTTTATATAAAAAACCCAAATATATACACATACACAATGTTGTAGAGTTATTTCTTGTAAATTTTCTATATATCAATACAATGCATATCATAAATCAAATTGAATTATCTCCCTTAGACAGTGGAAAATAAATACGATCATAATAAGAAAGATGATGACATTCAAACAGACAGACAGAGTGACATGACTCCAAAATCTATAGGTGTCTTCCTCTTATTGTAAAGTATTTCTGTACAACATTTGAAAACTGTACAATGAAAACTGTTTGAGTTATCATGTCACAAAGAAAATGTTCATAATAACAAAGATAATGACACACATACAGACAGACAGACAAAGTGACATGACCCCAAAATCTATAGGTGTCTTCCTCTTATTGTAAAGTATTTCTGTACAAAATTTGAAAACTGTACAATGAAAACAGTGAGTTATTGTGTCACAAAGAAAGTGTTCATAATAACAAAGAGCATGCCATACAGACAAAGTGAAATGACCCCAAAATCTCTAGGCTTCCTCCTCTTATTGTACATTACTTCTGTACAAAATTTGAAAACTGTACGATAAAAACTGTTTGAGTTATCGTGTCACAAAGAAAGTGTTGATGGACAGACAGACAATGTGATTACTATAGGGCTTCCCGCATTTCATGCAGGGCCCTAAAAATATTGAGTCTGTTAAAACTTTATTGCTACAAACTCTTGTGCTTTGCTGAAATTAACATGATTTCCCCGAAAATATTGCTATGTAGTGTGTAAGGAAAAGATTGCTGTTTTCTTTAAACAAGAGGCCCATGGGCCACATCGCTCACCTGAGTCACCTTTGCCCATATCTGAAGACTTTCCATATATATTTGCATGTAAAACCTTAGTCCCTATTATGAAGAACATTTTTAAACATTTTCCCTATATTTGTATGTAAAACTTTGACCCCCCCCCCCCCCTGTGGCCCCATCCTACCCTCGGGGGCCATGATTTGAACAAACTTGAATCTGCACTATGTCACAAAGCTTTCATGTGTATATCAGCTTTTCTGGCTCAGTGGTTCTTGAGAAGATTTTTAAAGATTTTCCCTATATATTTGTATGTAAAACTTTGATTCCCCCTTGTGGCCTCATCCAACCCCCAGGGGCCATGATTTGAACAAACTTGAATTTACACTATGTTAGGAAGCTTTCATGTAAATATCAGCTTTTCTGGCTCAGTGGTTCTTGAGAAGATTTTTAAAGATTTTTCCTATATATTTGTATGTAAAACTTTGATCCCCTATTGTGGCCTCATCCTACCCCCGGGAGCCATGATTTGAACAAACTGGAATTTGCTGTATGTCAGGAAGCTTTCATGTAAATTTCAGCTTTTCTGGCCCAGTGGTTCTTGAGAAGAAGATTTTTAAATGACCCCACCCTATTTTTGCATTTTTGTGATTATCTCCCCTTTGAAAATGATATGGCCCTTCATTTGAACAAACTTGAAAGCCCTTCAACCAAGGATGCTTTTGGCCAAGCTTGGTTGAAATTGGCCCAGTGGTTCTGGAGAAGAAGTCGAAAATGTGAAAAGTTTACAGACGGACGACGGACAAAATGTGATCAAAAAAGCTCACTTGCACCTTCGGTTCAGGTGAGCTAAAAACGAAGAACAAGGGACGTTATTGGCTATATACCGCCGAGATTTTTTTCATTTTTTCAACTTTCATACTATGCTTAATTATTCTTTTTATTTACACAACTAGGATGTTCTTTTCCCATGCACTTACATGAAAATGATGAAATATTTTATTATGACGTCATGAATATACGCTAAAGATGAGTTGTTTAGCGGAATCTGTTGATTTGAAATAAAATATGAACAAACTTTAGCAAATACAACACTTTTGCATGCAATAACCAGATTTATATTTTGCATGTTTATAATTATCCATTGATATTCTTCTTTCAATATCAATATGGTGTCGGTTGTTGGCTGTAAACAATATGAATTTTTAAAATGAATGAATGCGGAAATCGGCTGAAGCAAACTGTTCCATCATTTAACCCCATAAACTTTTACTTTGCGATTTAATAAGTATGTCCAGTCAAACAATCAATGCTTTACCTAGTTTGCTATAAAAAGCTGCACATAATAAATGCAGACGATGCCTGCCTTTTGAGTCATGGAGGCGGATCAAAAATCCACAGCATGATGAATGAGAATTATTCTACTTTCGTTTTTATAGGTCATGGAAATATGTTTGGACGTCCTGTCGTTTCAAAATAAAATTATTGAAGAAATTGAATAAAAAATTAAAGAGACACATAGACCTCTAATAACTCGAATTTATTTTCTTTATGCAAAAATCGGACCAAAATTCGTTCATTTTCAGCAAAAACGTTATATCTCTAGAGCTCGATAGTTACTTTTTTCGCTAATCTTAAACTATCTTTAATACAAATGTATCAAATATAATGCATAAAACTTATTGTTAATAATATTGACGTGTTTGTGCGCTTTTTAAAAAAAAAACCCCAGTTTTCTTACATCACTTTTAACGTATGTAGATGATGTATTTTGAAATTAAATATTACATTAGTAATTAGTTATTGATTCCAAAGGTTCTTAAAATATTTTGAATTAAAAATAAAATGACAGCAAATCATTATTTATGTCTTCAAGCAAGATGTGGTTTCTCTAAAACGTCGGGCACTTGTGATCTATTCGAAACTTCGATCATTGTTGTGGCAGATTTTTTGTCTATATCGCATATATATATGTGTGTGTGTGTGTAAATAGGTGCACATTTACAGGTACACATATATAACAAAGGCAATTGGGCAGGATGTATATCATACTACATGTTTTGATATAAATATTCAGACACCGTAGTATTGGGGAGGGGTTGCCCCTTCAGTTTTTTTAAGGGGGGTGGGGGGCCTGATGTCGACCATGTCGGTGTCATCCTTGGCTACATGGGTTCAATTCACAATTTTTAAGCCCATTTATTCATTCAATACTACAATCAAGAATATTGGGAAGGGGGGGTCACTCAATATATCCTTATTCGCATATGAAAATAACAGATCATGATCATAAGGAGGAGGAGGCGAGCGCTGATCCAATTCAAGATTTTCAAGCTTACATTTTTCTTATTCAAAACTACTATCAAAAAGAGTAGGGGATCACCCAATATATCTGTATTTGCTTATGAAAATAATAGGGGACTGTAAATCCTATAACGTCGATCCGAAAAAGCGACCTTCGGAAGACAGCGTCAGAGATGGCAATGCAATATTGTAATGTTATTTTCTCAATATCAGCAACAAGTAAATGGTACATGTTATATATGAATGAAACGAGAAAAATTATCACCTTTCTACCTGCAAAATATGATCGGCTTTTGAAGCGTGGCCAATTCTGGCCAATAACGTCCCTTGTTCTTAACTGCACTGTATACAAATTCTAGTGCATGCTTTTTTGAGAAGCTGCATTATTAAATAATGCATTCCACAAAGATTTCTCATGAAGTTAAATGCAATTGTACACACGAACTATGGTATTTCCACAATTTACGAGCCCCAGAAGGGAATGCGTATTAAATATATTCGACAAAATGCGGTAAATAAGATTATCTATATATGACTGTAGAATATAGTCTGAAAGCGAAAACATAACAAACTGATTGTGCGTTCCTCGTCTCACCCCGGTAGATTCCCGCAAATAGTCATATGGATTAGGCTTTCACAAACACACTTTCGAAGAGGCCTCGACGGGGAGTATGATCGGTCGTAATAGACCAATACCATTTTCAAATATTTACAATGCTTTTCCAACCTAAGAAAGCGAGATATTACTTTCTTTACTATGAAATATTTACTTTCATGTTTATGAATCTATTTTTGTAGTTGATATATTTATACACACGTACCATTTAATTAAAAAAGTACAATCGCCTGTGACACTTATTGACTTGCATCATATTGTATTCATGCGCACTATGTTTAGTTTCTTTAAACGTATTCAACAGAGGGGACTCATTTAAATTACATTGTCATAAGAATGTCAACATACATGTATGATATGTCTTCAAAACTTAATGAAGCTGTTCAAAAAAGTAAATGAATTTTTTTTGAAGATCTTTGTGCGCGGGATTTATTTGCTGTCGGTGTAAGAATAAACAGAAAGTTTGTAAGCCGCGATAAATCCGCACGCCGTTGACAGAAAGGAGCATCTCGCTTTGTGAGCCGACTCGAAAACAATATGTCTCCCTCTGGAAAGGGTAGACATAAATACGACTTAGTCTATAGTTGCAGGTGCATTAAAAAGCTATTGTCGCCCCACCCTACCCCCAAGAGCCACAATTTAAACAAACTTGAATCTACTCTACGTCAGGAAGCTTTCATGATAACCTTCAACTTTTCTGGCCCAACATGTGGTTCTTGAGAAGAAGAATTTCGAATTTCAAAGACGTTTTCCTATTTATCAGCATGTAATAAACTTTGATCCCCTATTGTGGCCCCATCCTACCCCCGGGGGTCATGATTTTAACAAACTTAAATCTGCACTATGTCAGGAAGCTTTCATGTAAATTTCAGCTCTTCTGGCCCAGTGGTTCTTGAAGATTTTCCCTCTTAGTCTATATTTGTATGTAAAACTTTGACCCCCTATTGTGGCCCCATCCTACCCTGGGGGCATGATTTTAACTATTTTAGCCTCTTCTTAATTATCTCCCCTTTGAAGAGGGCATGGTCCTTCATTTGAAGAAACTGGAATCCCCTTCACCCAAGGAAGATTTGTTTGATTGAAATGGCCACATTCTGGAGAAGATGAAAATGTGAAAAATTAATGCCGCCGTCGACAACAAACACCAGACAAATTTTGATCAGAAAAGGTCACTGAGCTAAAATCAATACATGAAAAGGTCACCAAGCTAAAATCAATACATGAAATGATTTGTGGCCAGTATTATGAGAATTTCTGTTCAAGAAATGCATAAAACTTTTGCTGGGACTTTCAATGGGTCGATTTTGAGGGAGGGGGAGGGGTATGGAAAAGCTTAACTGTACTTAATGAAGTTTTTCATGACAATATAAATGACATAATTTTCATAGAAAGGTTTGAAAGCAACTACAGGTAAACTTTGGTATCTCGAACACCGATATGTCGAATACCATGGATATCTCGAAGTGAGTCAACAGTCCCAGCCAGTTTAACTATATTCATGATTTTAAAAAACTCCGGTATCTCGAACACGGAAATCTCGAATACCTGGCTTATTTCGAAGTAGATTTACAGTCCCAAGTGCTAAAATCAAATGTGTTATCTCGAAGTCCAAGAAGTTTCTCGCTTCATTGACTTCACACCTGAAGTCCACAATCATCCCATTATACTAATTTTACGGTCTGTTGGACGTTTCTGTTAGGTCTAGCACGCGCTTCATGGAACCATTGTCGATAATCACGCCTTATTAGCCCCAAGCTGTTGATTTGGGAGCCTTATCTAATCATGCAGATTGGGTGTTTGGAGGTGATCATGAAATGCACAATCAATATACGCAAGATGACACGATAAAACAATATGCAACATAAAACATTACACAGTATTGGTGTCAAATTCATGAACTTCCGATTTCTCGAACCCTCGGATATCTCGAAGTTTTTCTTTGGTCCTAACAAGTTCGAGATATAAATAATAAATATAAATAAATTTCAGTTTTGAAAATACATTAGGATATGAACTGCAACACTTCATATCGGCATACTTCATGAAGTGTCCCAGTTCATACCATCATGTATTTTCAAAACTTACATTAACTTACATTCTACTTTCATTTTTGTCAGAATTCCCTGTTAAGATAGATGTACAATTAATATATTTATCTAGTTCTGTATTCATCTGTGCATCATTTACAACTGCAACATGCTAATTATCATTACGATTTGTAAAGATATCAAAGGTAAACATATTTAAAATATTAATATTTATAAGTGATAAAGCTAGCATTCTATCATATCAGACATGTAGGATACAAAAATACTTTAAGGTGGTATATACTTTTTCATCAACTGATTCACAGTTTATAAAGCACTGTAAACTATCTTTAAACACAGTAAAACATTAACTTCATTCGATCCTTACAAAAACATTCTGAATATAGTCACAATATGGACTATAAACTCAAGGAATCGCCATACATTTTAAAGCTTACCAGCTGCTATCAATACATCAACAATTGTTGCATTGTTTCCATAGACACCAGCATGTAGAACTGTATCACCAGAGGTTGTTGCTCTAGTTATATCAGCCTTCTGGTCCAACAACAGGGTTGATAACTCTAAAAACATCCAGATATTGTGTGTTCATAATTGAATTGGATCAAATAAAGATGCCCATGGGCTTTAACAATCACCTTAGTATCATACAATGACAAGAGGCCCATGGGCCACAACCAGTGTATGAAGACAAGAGGCCCATGGGCCACAACCAGTGTATGAAACTTGCTGTAAAATTAGCTATAGACATGTAAGGCTAACTGCTTGTAAAAGTTGTCAGCCCTGCCAAAGACTTACTAGCTCTGAGGTAATAACTTGCGATTTTTAAATCAATGGAAAAGCATACCATCGTCAACTTCTATTTTCTACGGGGTTGCTTCAAAAGTAGGCAGTGAAAATTATTTCAAATGAAAAAAAGGAAAATAAACATACAATACAAAAGTGTGAGATTCTAGGAAAAAGTCATTAGTCACAACTAACTAACTAGAAAACCATACAAGCCAACTTTCCCGATTTGTGCGGGATTCTCCCGATTTGAAGCAGTTGAAAAGGCAAATCCCGATATCCCGATCGGGATTGCAAAAATACCCCGAAATCCCGATTTTCTAAAAATATCTCCCATTTTACGACAACAACAAC
The DNA here is from genome assembly GCF_947568905.1 of Ostrea edulis. Taxonomy (NCBI): domain Eukaryota; kingdom Metazoa; phylum Mollusca; class Bivalvia; order Ostreida; family Ostreidae; genus Ostrea; species Ostrea edulis. The sequence goes on from NC_079167.1 coordinate 45,277,554, forward strand.
AACCCCATTTCCAACCGGAATTTGAAATCCTGCGTCATTTCTGAACTGGCCAATCAGAAATCGGGACAATAGTCAGCCATTGCTGTTTACCTGTGTTGCATGGTATCGGGGTTATGTAATTTACCTGATCTGCCTGTGTCGGGGTGCTTATTGGACAGTGCGAAGCATGTTTTGATAGTAATTAATCGGGAAGACGGATTTCAAACTGACATATCCTTTACACAAACGTGAATGACAACGATAATAGTGTCACCATGCACCACCAAACAATCGGACATTCCCAATTTTTTGCCTCTCGCTGACAGCATCCAAAATATGCAATAAGGTACGTAAAATATATGTTTTTCCAACTATAATAATATAGGCTATCCGAATATATCTGTCTATAGCGATGTATTACATAGTCTATATAGTGTAGTATTCAATAGACTTTGTGATGCGTAATTCGCACAAGTCTGTACTGAATTTTATATTAGCAAGTAGCCTTAATTTACAAGTAAAAACGTATATTTTGATGGGTTTGTTTCCTGGTAATTATTTCAGATGTCATGGTTGCAAAGGTTTTGTTTGCAAACTTCATAGCAGGGCAGACTACTCCTTTTCTGGTTGCAATGCAGATTGTTCCACCAGACTCTGCAAGCCCATGTTTACAGACAACCAAGATCGCCTTTGTAGTCGTACCTAAATGCATGTGCTTCAATTTAAATTTTGATATATAGACCAGCCAATGCGTATATGGTGTAAAAGGATGCAACTTTAAGTATTATTTGATATTTGTATGTGACTTGTTGGAGAGGATTTTTTGCTGAATAGATGATTTTAATAAAATACTTATGTATATCTTTCAAAGTGTTTTTTTTATTATTATAGTTTTGTTCAAGTTAATGGTCAAACACACTTGATGTGTTAATGTATGATACATGTAAAATGATTAGATTGATATTTTATTTGAAAAGACAAATATTTATTTTCATGGTAAAATGTCGTGAATTTTGAGCGTTGAAAAAAGGTCGTCGCGCGCAAAATCCCCCATGGGGATTTTCAAAAGTTGGCATGTATGGAAAACTGACACGGTCAGCAAGGGCCCCGCTGAGGGTTATTAGAGGAAAATGACATCTGTATTTGATATAGCAATGTTTGGGGCTGGTATATATGTTAGAATTAATAATATATAAAGATACATTGGAATGTCAATTTGTGAAAAAGGAATCATGAAGCATATTTATGAGAGACTTATGCAATTTAAATTACTTCTGTTTGACACACACTCATCCACTCAAACACAACAGAGTGCAACTAAATCCCATTGTAATAGGGGATTCAAAATGGATAACTGGTACAAAATATGGTAAATACTATTCGAAAAGGATTATGAATTTGACATATTGATGTCTTGGAAAAGGAAATTCTGACATCGGGGCTCTAAGCGTTTTCAAACACATTGTCATTTGAGAAAAGTTTACTTACATAGGTGAGGAAGTTTCCATTATTCCTAGCCGAGACATACCATGTACGCGCAAAAAATTCATAAGCAAATATCAAAATACTCCCGTAGAAAATGTGGACCTTGCCATCAACAAGCCCAGTGAAACACGCCATTTCGAGATTTTCGCCGACGAAAGCTCGGTAACAGTAATGAATAAGGTACACTCATTTTGTATCTACTTTGTGACTTTCTTTATTAAAAGGAACAGCTCTCCAATGTGTAACGTGCAATTACTACATAATTCAATAACTTGAAGCATGAAGCAGTTTCACTTTGCAATCGGATATAAGAAATTTTATTTTGTATTCCAATCCCGATCGAATGTTGTTGACTGGGAATGACGTGTTTTAATTCAATATACATGTAACATCAAGCATTTTTTATATCATATTAAAAAAAACACAAATATATACACATACACAATGTTGTAGAATTATTTCTTGTAAATTTTCTATATATCAATACAATGCATATCATAATTCAAATTGAACTAGTTCTAATTGTAACGGGGACCGTTACAGATGTTCCCCAAACCTCCCCCAATTAAAAAGTGATGTCCTTGTGAATCTATAGGAAAAAATCATTTGATTTTAGCCTTTAATTATATGTAGTACGTTCAATATGGTCATTTCAGTACCAAGAAATGAAAGAAAGCGTTGCACGTGCATACACGCGCACGCGTGTATGATTCCGAATTTTTGTTGATGTCGTTCAACAGGCATTTGTATCATATACCCACAGTATGAATTTCATAACGTTTCCACCACATATAAGGAAGTTATAGCGATTTTAAAATCGTCCAATCAGAAATCAGCACACGTGCATGCACGTGCTGAGCAGTAATTCTAACCACAGCAATTTGTAAGGAGTACCAAGATACATCTAAACCCCTAATATGAATAGAATTTGATGAAAAACAAAAACGTTATCGTCCTTTAAAAATTGAATATTTAAAAAATGTTGCACGCGCATGCGCGTGGGCATTTTTTGTTACACCAACATATAGATACACATATTGTCTACATATGCTGTGAATATCATCTCATTCGCTTCATAAATAAGATAGTTACAAACGTTTTAGCATTATCCAATCAAAATGAAGTGCAAGTGCATGCGTGTGCAAATTGGTAATTTTGACCATGTAAATCAGTTAAGGGTCTCAATATCTACCTATGATATGAATTTCAAGCCATTTCAATGAACAACAAAAAAGTTAGACTGATTCCAAAGTTAGCGTACAAATTTTGTAATGCGCGTGCACGCGCATGCGTGCGCGTGCTGGCAAAATAACTATTATTTTTCATATGTACAAATGATATACTATCATCCTATTTAGGTTTTATATCGATTCCCTCAATGTTCTGATTTTCCATTTTTTGTACCAAAATTGCAATGCACGTGCCCGCGCGTGCATACAAAATGACTATCACTATGCACATCTAAAAACGCTATACTATCATCCTGGAAAGTTTCATATCGATCCCTTTTGTAGTTTCTGAGAACACTACCGGACAAAAAAGTACCGGAGAAAAAGAATAATAATAATAATAATAACTAGTTCTAATTGTAACGGGGACCGTTACATATGTTCCCCAAACCTCCCCCAATTAAAAAGTGATGTCTTTGTGAATCTATAGCAAAAAATCATTTTATTTAAGCCTTTAATTACATATAGTACGTTCAATACGGTCATTTCAGTACCAAGAAATGAAAGAAAGCGTTGCACGTGCATACACGTTCACGCGTGTATGATTCCGAATTTTTGTTGATGTCGTTCAACAGGCATTCGTATCATATACCTACAGTATGAATTTCATTACGTTTCCACCACATATAAGGAAGTTATAGCGATTTTAAAATCGTCCAATCAGAATTCCGCACACGTGCATGCACGTGATGAGCAGTAATTCTAACCACAGCAATTTGTAAGGAGTACCAAGACACATCTAAACCCCTAATATCAATAGAATTTGATGAACAACAAAAACGTTATTGTCCTTTAAAAACTGAACATTTGAAAAACGTTGCACGCGCATGCTCGTGTTAGTTGGCATTTTTTATTACACCAATATATAGATACACATATTGTCTACGTATGCTGTGAATATCATCTCATTCGCTTCATAAATAAGATAGTTACAAACGTTTTAGTAATATCCAATCAAAATGAAGTGCACGTGCATGCGCGTGCAAATTGGTAATTTTGACCATGCAAATCAGTTAAGGGTCTCAATATCTACCTATGATATGAATTTCAAGCCATATCAATAAACAACAAAAAAGTTAGACTGATTCCAAAGTTAGTGTACAAATTTTGTAATGCGCGTGCACGTGCATGCGTGCGCGTGCTGACGCAATAACTATTATTTTTCATATGTACAAATGATATACTATCATCTTATTTAGGTTTTATATCGCTTCCTTCAATATTCTGATTTTCCATTTTTTGTACTAAAATTGCAATGCACGTGCGCGCGCGTTCATGCACGTGCAGACAAAATGACTATCACTATGCACATCTACAAACGCTATACTATCATCCTGGAAAGTTTCATATCGATCCCTTTTGTAGTTTCTGAGAACACTACCGGACAAAAAAGTACCGGAGAAAAAGAATAATAATAATAACTAGACACGATCTCGTTGCGAGCAACGAGTAGGTCTTCCGTCCGATTTGTTGATGCACTCGGAGTTAAAAAAAAAAAAACCCAGACAAATGAGTCCCAATTTAGTTTCCGACTTTAAGACACTTTAGATATAATCAATTTTTCATATCATAAGCTTCTGAAGCAAAGTTGCGGTGAAATTCGTTTGAAATTCGACTCTCCAGGCGAGCCATAAGGCCCGCGGGCCTATTTCTTGATGTCATTTGTTAGCCCTTTATAGACTCAACAACTTTAGTTCTATATGTCTTTACAAAATATTTACCTGTAAAAAGTTATTGAGATCGACCGATATTGACAAAAAATCGACTCTACAGGCGAGCCATTAGGACCATAGGCCTATTTCTTGATATCAATCGATAGATCTTGATAAACTGAACAACTTTTGTTCAATATGTCCTTACAAAATATTTACCAGTTACAAGTTTTTGAAATCGACTGATATCGACAAAAATCGACTCTACAGGCGAGCCATGAGGCCCACAGACCCATTTTTTGATATTGATCGATAGGTTATGACACATTGAACAACTTTTGTTCAATAATGCTTTTCAAAAAATATGTCGTTTTAAAGATATGAGGCGTCAAATATTTACGATTTTGGCCCTTAAAATCTCTAATTACGTAACATATGACCTACTTTTTGATTTGATAAGATCAAGCTCGTTGAGATGAACATTTCCGCTTCTACAACTTATTATAAAATATTAATAGTTTCTGAGATATTCTCAAAAACATTTGGACCCTTCTGAACCCCTAATTTAAAGGGCCAGCCCGTTTTGCTTGATATCGTAAGAAAGGCCTTGTCATTTGAAACATTTTTTGCTCAACAAGTATTTAGAAATTCTTTACCGTTCTCGAGTTATCTCTACAAGAAATATTTAGGGGCCAAACTGTAGCTCCCTAATGGGGCCACATAGGGAAAAAACGAAATGTACATATTGTTTAGATTATCATTCTGAACAACTTTTGTTCAATAATGCTTTTCAAAATATTTGTCGTTTTCAAGATATGAGGCGTCAATTATTTATGATTTTGGCCCTTAAAATCCCTTATTACGTAACATATGACCTACTTTTTGATTTGATAAGAACAAGCTCGTTTAGATGAACATTTCCGCTTCAATGACTTATTACAAAATATTAATAGTTTCTGAGATATTCTCATAAACCTTTGGACCCTTCTGGGCCCCTCATTTAAAGGGTCAGCCCCTTTTGCTTGATATCGTAAGAAAGGTCATGACATTTCAAACATTTTTTGTTCAACAAGTATTTAGAAATTCTTTACCGTTCTCGAGTTATTTCTAGAAGTAATTTTTAGGGGCCAAACTGTAGCTCCCTAACGGGGCCACATAGGGTAAAAACGAAATATGCATATTGTTCAGATCATCATTCTGAACAACTTTTGTTCTTTATTGCTTTTCAAAATATTTGTCGTTTTCGAGATACAAGGGGTAAAAAATTTATGGTTTTGGCCCTTAAAATCCCTTATTACGTAACATATGACCTAAATTTTTATATGAATAGATCTGGATTGTTGAGATGAACATTTTTTGTTCTTTGACTTATACCAAAATATTAACGATTTTTGAGATATTTGATCTAGACTTTGAGCCCTTCTAGATCCCTAATTGAAGGGGCTAGCCCCTAAATCTTGATATTTTCGAAAAGATCTCGTAAATGTGCACAACTTTTGTTCTACATGTCTTAACAAAATATTTGCAAGAAAAAAGATATTGGAGATCAAAGGTCAAAAATCGCCGAAATCGGCGAAAAATTTTAGCATCCATTTTTTCAGGTCCAGGCGAGCGTTTAGGCAAATCGCCTCCGGTAAAATCGAATCCCCCACAAATCTTCTAAAATGTTTACTCTATCTTGTGTAGAAATTTCAAGACTCTAGCTTCAAAACTAACGGAGAAGATAAGTGGACAACAAGGCCCTTCAAAAAGTCACTAAAAGAGAGATAACTCCTGACCGGAAGTGACGTCAAGCACGAAATTTTGCAAGCAAAGTCTCGTCATCAAAAGACATCTTTCCTGAAAATTTCGTGATAATCGATCGAGAAATTTCTGAGAAAAACGCGTGTACTACCAAGGAAAATAATAATAATAATAATAATGAAGAAGAAGAACGCGAACAATAATAGTAAGGTCTTCCGCAGGAGACGGAAGACCTTAATAACTAGATGCGATCTCGTTGCGAGCAACGAGTGGGTCTTCCGTCCAATTTTAGATGTGATGAGATAAGAATTTGACTGAGATTTTCGTTCATAAATAATGATACAAATATATTGTCTAGACGTACAATTTAGCTTCGGTAATGTTTTACAAATATTGATCATTTAAGTGCTATGAATTAAAGAATCCCTGCCGCTCTCGGCCACTAATGAAAGGGGTCAGCCTTTTTTTCGACAAAAAAGTTAATAATGTTATTTACTGTGATACAAATTCGACTGATCAGGCAAGTCATGTCGCCCGGAGGCCTTTTTTTTAAAATATCATTCTAGATATACCTCGCAAAACTGAACAAATTTTGTTCTACGTGTCCTATTAAAATTTTCTTGAGAAAAAAGTTATTGATTGCGACATTTATCAGACTGTTAAGGCGAGTCATAAGGCCCATGGGCCTTTTTCTTGATATCGTTTGAAAGATCTTGCAAAACTGAACAACTTTTGTTCTACATGTCTTATCAAAAGTTTTTCGAGAAAAAAGTTATTGATTGTGACATTAATCAAACTGTTCAGGCGAGCCATGAGGCCCGTTTGCCTTTTTCATAATGTTGTTCGAAAGATCTTACAAAACTGAACAACTTTTGTTCTAGATGTCTTATTAAAAGTTTCTTGACAAAAATGTTATAGCTTGCAACAATAACCTAACTGTTCAGGTGAGCCATGAGACCTGCAGGCCTATTTCTTAACATTGTTAGTTAACGCTTGCGAAACTGAACAACTTTTGTTCTACATGTCTTGTCAAAAGTTTCTCGAGAAAAAAGTTATCAATGTTATTAATTGTGATACAATTCGACTGTTCAGGCGAGCCATGACGCTCTGAGGCCTAGTTTTTGATATCATTAGATAGATCTTGCAAAACTAAACAACTTTTATTCTACATGTCTTATCAAAAGTTTCGTGAGAAAAAAGTTAATCATTGTAACAGAAATTCAATGGTTCAGGCGAGCCATGAGGCCTATGGGCCCATTTCTTGATATGACACGAAAGATCTCAATAAACTGTACAACTTTTGTTATATATGTCTAAGCAAAATATTTACGAATAAAATGTTATGATTTAAAACGTGGAAAAAAATGGAACACTCTTTTAAACTCCATTTTCGACCCCTACCGAGCTTCCATACTAGGCACTTCCGGAAATTTTTAAAACCGATGTGCACAACTACAACATGTCGTCTAACATCACTGAAAATTTCAGCACTCTAGCTTTTATCGTTTTTGAGATTTTGGCTGGACAAAATGGTCATCTGAAAATCGATAAAAAGGGGGATAACTTCCAACCGGAAGTGAATTTTCAAAAATCCAAAAAAAAGGATATAAACTTCAAATAGCAATGTATTAACCCTTAAAATTTGAAGTAAATCGGTCAAGCCATCTCTGAGAAATCCTCTGCACAAAATCGGTAAGGAAAAAAAAAAAGAATAATAATAATAACTAGACACGATCTCGTTGCGAGCAACGAGTAGGTCTTCCGTCCGATTTGTTGATGCACTCGGAGTTAAAAAAAAAAAAAAGAAAGACAAATGAGTCTCAATTTAGTTTCCGACTTTAAGACACTTTAGATATAATCAATTTTTCATATCATAAGCTTCTGAAGCAAAGTTGCGGTGAAATTCGTTTGAAATTCGACTCTCCAGGCGAGCCATAGGGCCCACGGGCCTATTTCTTGATGTCATTTGTTAGCCCTCTATAGACTCAACAACTTTAGTTCTATATGTCTTTACAAAATATTTACCTGTAAAAAGTTATTGAGATCGACCGATATCGCCAAAAAATCGACTCTACAGGCGAGCCATTAGGACCATAGGCGTATTTCTTGATATCAATCGATAGATCTCGATAAACTGAACAACTTTTGTTCAATATGTTCTTACAAAATATTTACCAGTTACAAGTTTTTGAAATCGACTGATATCGACAAAAATCGACTCCACAGGCGAGCCATGAGGCCCACAGACCCATTTTTTGATATTGATCGATAGGTTATGACACATTGAACAACTTTTGTTCAATAATGCTTTTCAAAAAATATGTCGTTTTAAAGATATGAGGCGTCAAATATTTACGATTTTGGCCCTTAAAATCTCTAATTACGTAACATATGACCTACTTTTTGATTTGATAAGATCAAGCTCGTTGAGATGAACATTTCCGCTTCTACAACTTATTATAAAATATTAATAGTTTCTGAGATTTTCTCAAAAACATTTGGACCCTTCTGAACCCCTAATTTAAAGGGCCAGCCCGATTTGCTTGATATCGTAAGAAAGGCCTTGTCATTTTAAACATTTTTTGCTGAACAAGTATTTAGAAATTCTTTACCGTTCTCGAGTTATCTCTACAAGAAATATTTAGGGGCCAAACTGTAGCTCCCTAACGGGGCCACATAGGGAAAAAACGAAATGTACATATTGTTTAGATTATCATTCTGAACAACTTTTGTTCAATAATGCTTTTCAAAATATTTGTCATTTTCAAGATATGAGGCGTCAATTATTTATGATTTTGGCCCTTAAAATCCCTTATTACGTAACATATGACCTACTTTTTGATTTGATAAGAACAAGCTGGTTTAGATGAACATTTCCGCTTCAATGACTTATTACAAAATATTAATAGTTTCTGAGATATTCTCATAAACCTTTGGACCCTTCTGGGCCCCTAATTTAAAGGGTCAGCCCCTTTTGCTTGATATCGTAAGAAAGGTCATGACATTTCAAACATTTTTTGTTCAACAAGTATTTAGAAATTCTTTACCGTTCTCGAGTTATTTCTAGAAGTAATTTTTAGGGGCCAAACTGTAGCTCCCTAACGGGGCCACATATGGTAAAAACGAAATATGCATATTGTTCAGATCATCATTCTGAACAACTTTTGTTCTTTATTGCTTTTCAAAATATTTGTCGTTTTCGAGATACAAGGGGTAAAAAAATTATGGTTTTGGCCCTTAAAATCCCTTATTACGTAACATATGACCTAAATTTTTATATGAATAGATTTGGATTGTTGAGATGAACATTTTTTGTTCTTTGACTTATACCAAAATATTAACGATTTTTGAGATATTTGATGTAGACTTTGAGCCCTTCTAGATCCCTAATTTAAGGGGCTAGCCCCTAAATCTTGATATTTTCGAAAAGATCTCGTAAATGTGCACAACTTTTGTTCTACATGTCTTAACAAAATATTTGCAAGAAAAAAGATATTGGAGATCAAAGGTCAAAAATCGCCGAAATCGGCGAAACATTTTGGCATCCATTTTTTCAGGTCCAGGCGAGCGTTTAGGCAAATCGCCTCCGGTAAAATCGAATTCCCCACAAATCTTCTAAAATGTTTACTCTATCTTGTGTAGAAATTTCAAGACTCTAGCTTCAAAACTAACGGAGGAGATGCGTGGACAACAAGGCCCTTCAAAAAGTCACTAAAAGAGAGATAACTCCTGACCGGAAGTGACGTCAAGCACGAAATTTTGCAAGCAAAGTCTCGTCACCAAAAGACATCTTTCCTGAAAATTTCGTGAAAATCGATCGAGAAATGGCTGAGAAAAACGCGTGTACTACCAAGGAAAATAATAATAATAATAATGAAGAAGAAGAACGCGAACAATAATAGTAAGGTCTTCCGCAGGAGACGGAAGACCTTAATAATAATAATGAAGAAGAAGAACGCGAACAATAATAGTAAGGTCTTCCGCAGGAGACGGAAGACCTTAATAATAATGAAGAAGAAGAACGCGAACAATAATAGTAAGGTCTTCCGCAGGAGACGGAAGACCTTAATAATAATAAGAAAAGTGAAAAATCAACAATAGAATAATAGAAGGTTCTTCCGCTGAAGACGGAAGACCCTAATAATAATAATAATAATAAGAAACAGAGTAAAAACAATATGTTCCCAAACTTTGTTTGGGGAACATAATAAGAAACAGAGTAAAAACAATATGTTCCCAAACTTTGTTTGGGGAACATAATTATCTCCCTTAGACAATGGTAAATACATACGGTCATAATAAGAAAGATGATGACATTCAAACAGACAGACAAAGTGACATGACTCCAAAATCTATAGGTATCTTCCTCTTATTGTATAGTATTTCTGAAAACTGTTTGAGTTATCATGTCACAAAGAAAGTGTTCATAATAACAAAGATAATGACACACATACAGACAGACAGACAAAGTGACATGACCCCAAAATCTATAGGTGTCTTCCTCTTATAGTAAAATATTTCTGTACAAAATTTGACAACTGTACAATGAAAACTGTTTGAGTTATCATGTCACAAAGAAAGTGTTCATAATAACAAAGATCATGCCATACAGACAGACAGACAAAGTGAAATGAACCCAAAATCTATAGGCTTCTTCCTCTTATTGTACATTATTTCTGTACAAAATTTGAAAACTGTACGATAAAAACTGTTTGAGTTATCGTGTCACAAAGAAAGTGTTGACGGACGGACGGACAATGTGATTACTATAGGGCTTCCCGCATTTCATGTGGGGCCCTAATAATAATATCATTAAACTGTATGTAAATTTACATTAGTCACAACTAACCTACCTAACTAACCAAACTTTTATTTACAAATATTGGGTTGGCTGAAATTTGCACAGTGCATGCCTATCCCTATGAAAATTGAAGTAAATCTGACAGTTATTTGAAATGTGACAGTTCTATATGCTTGTGTTAAAAGTTGTAATGCCCACAAGTTTTCATTTATTTGCATCTTGTAATCTATTGATTGTTGCATTTGTTTGTGTTTGTGTTATTTTATTTTTATTTCTCAATTTATGTTGGACTTGCACTATCAATTCACACATGCGCAGATAGGAGTTATTTCTGCCACGGCAGTACTAACCTCTGAGGGGTTAGTACTGCTGCGGCAGAAATAACCTCCTAGGGGTTAGTACTGTCACGGCAGAAATCACTCCTATCTGCGCATGCGTGGCATTTAATATCAACAATTTCTCATTACTCTATCCATATGGCATGGGAATTCACCCCCTATGAATAAGACTTCTCAGTTACAACGGCAAAGTGCACTGAAATACCGATCAAAGGTCGTGCCGCTTCCACGGATGTTGACATGTTTCAATTTAATTTTTGCACTAGAACCTGTGTCCGTACGATCAACATCACAAGAAACGACAATAAAAGCATGATATATTCAGAAAACCCATGTATCTGCGGCGAAGATGTGATGAAATCCAAACCAGTCCTCTTCCCCGATGTAAACACAGCCACAGCAGACACAGCTCAGCGTCATTTCCGCTTAGGATCTGACGTCGCATTCGCCCAGAAAAAATTTCCTATTCTAAATATCTAAGTTAAATTCTATTGTTCAGCAACAGTATACAACAAGATGTGTTCTTCAAACTTCAATGCCCTCAAAAGTGCATACAATGATGAAAGGCTTTAAATAATAGGTGTATTAACATTAAAACATCAAAAGATATGACTAATTTGGACTCACCTTAAAGTCATAACCCAAGGATGTGAAATTCACCATTTTTTGTACATCCTTTTCTGCTATTCCTAAGTATGCATTTAGATTTTATACACTATAAGCAAACTTACACATAAGTACTATATACTAAGTTTGGCCCCACCCTGGGTTCAAAACCCTTACTCTGGGGAAAATCAAATTTACAATCTTGGTAAAAGACTACCTGCTCTATCCATTTAGTTTCAATTTAGAATCAAAAGCACTATTAAAGAAAATGTTATTTAAGTGTTTTACACATACACACTATATAACAAGTTAAGCCCTGCCCTGGGGTCAACCCCTACCCCAGGGACATGAAATTTACAAGTTTGGTAGAGGCCTTCCTGCTCTACATCACTATGCATTTAGTTTTTCTTACATGTGTGTAGTTCTTGAGAAGAAGATTTTTGAAAATTGGTCATTTTTGGTCATTTTTTGCCCTGCCCCTAAAGCCTCACGGGTGCAGGAATCCTGAAATTTGCAATTTATGTTCCCTTTCTTCCTAAGATGTTTCATACTAAATTCGATAAGAATTGGAATAATAGTTATCAAGAAGAAGTTAAAAAATGTCTATTGTTCACAAACTTAATAACTGACCATTTTGGCCCCACTCTGATACCAAAACCCCTACCCCTGGAATAATCAAATTGACAATTTTGGTAAAGGACTACCTCTTCTTTCTAAATATCTATTTACTTTCAATTTAGTATCAATAGCATTAAAGAAGATGTAATTTAAGTGTTTTACACATAAACACTATATAACAAGATTTGCCCCGCCCTGGGGTCAGAACCCCTACCCCAGGGATCATGAAATTTACAAGTTTGGTAGAGGCCTTCCTGCTCTACTTCACTATGCATTTAGTTTTTCTTACATGTGTGTGGTTCTTGAGAAGATTTTTGAAAATTGGTCAATTTTGGGCGGTTTTTGCCCCACCCCTAGGGCCCCAGTGGTGCTGCATGGAGTCCTGAAATTTACAATTTATGTCCCCTTTGTCCAAATGATGCTTCATACCAAATTTGAAAAGAATTGGACTGGTAGTTATTAAGAAGAAGTTAAAAATGTTCCAATTGTTAACGCACTGACGACGGACAACGACGGACGAAAACCAATTGCAATAGGTCACTTGAGTTTACTCAGGTGACCTAAAAATATTGTCAAGAGTTGTTTTGAAATTGAGCTAAACACCAAATTACGAAATAGTGAGGTCAAGGTCACAAGGAAGGTCAAGGTCATAAAATAATGCCACAGTTGAATTGCTACCACTAATATGCATCAGTGTAAGAGTTTTCATAAAAATATTGTCAATAGTTGCTTTGAAACTGAGCTAAAAATCAAATATGGAAAAGTGAGGTCAAGGTCACAGGAAAGGTCAAGGTAAAAATTTTTGATGCAGTTGAATAGATGATACCAATATGTATCAGCATGAAAATATCTTGAATAGTTTCTTTAAAACTAAGCTAAACACAGAAGTGTGACGGAAGGACGGAAGACGGACATGACAAACACTATATGTCCAGGCCATATTCATGGCAAGGCATAAAAAATTACACATGTCGGTGTCGTGTGTTTGAACGACATCTTCAGGTTCTCTGGTTTTTACAGAGAATGAGTCATAAAGTGTTTTTCTAAAGTGTATCTCTGAAGCATGCATACTGCCCTAGTACCTAAGTTTCCTGCAAAGGCACTCTGATACAGAGCTGTCCAGCCCTGTGAATCCTGTTTATTGATGTCAGCCCCTCTGTTGATTAGACTCTTCACAATGTCCATGGCCTGCTGGTCGAACTCTCTACCAAACACACTGGAAACTGCGAGATTACAAAACAAAAGTATAGCGTCTTACAACTTTTAGGCTCAGTATCATATGAAAGAACAAGAGGCCCATGGGCCACATTGCTCACCTGAGTCACCTTGGCCCATATCTGATGAATTTCCATAATGTATGTAAAACCTTAGTCCCTATTGTGTCAGAAAGCTTTCAATGTCAACTTCTTTGGCCCAATGGTTCTTGAGATTTTCCCTATGTATTTGTATGTTCCCCTATTGTGCCCCCAACCTAGCTACCCCCAGAGGCTATAATTTGAACAAACTTGAATCGACACTATGTCAGGAAGCTTTCATGTAAATTTCGACTTTTCTGGCTTAGTGGTTCTTGAGAAGAAGATTTTAAAAGATTTCCAAATTTAATATATTTCTATGTAAAACTTTGATCCTCTATTGTGGCCCCAACTTACTCCTGGGGGCCATGCATGATTTGAGCAAACTTGACCCTGTACTATGTTAGGAAGCTTTCATGAAAATCTTAGCTCTTCTGGCTCAGTGATTCTTTAGAAGAAGATTTTTAAAGATTCCCTTACGGAATTGCAGTATATGCTGCTTTGGTGCTGGAAGTACACTTTATTTGCACTGCAGATATGAAGTACAAATACAGCACAGTATGGGATAGTGTACTGCCAGGCAGCATATGCTGCTTTGGTGCTGGAAGTACACTTTATTTGCACTGCAGATATGAAGTACAAATACAGCACAGTATGGAATAGTGTACTGCCAGGCAGCATATGCTGATTTTGTACTGCATCTGTACAGAAAGTGTACTGCAAAATGTTTACTTTGTTTTGCCAGGAAACTGTATATATGCTGATTATGTGCTGCAATATGACTAACCTTGTACTGCAAAATCTTAAACAGATTCTTACAGGGCTGCATTTTCTTACTCGTGATGCTGGCACTAAAAGCTGACCCAATGTGTGCTGCTTTTGTGCTGGTTTTTATTTTTCAAAATCATGCATTAATATATATATAAGAAAGGTATCACATTTTGAGCTTAGTATTATTCAATGTACAGCACATCAATTTAAAGGCCGAGGTTTTCGACCGGTCGGTTTTCCTCAGGTAAGTTAAGTGCGGAGCGGAGCTAATTTAAGGCAGGTGTGAAGCCCCGAGCCCGAGGAAACCCTGTTAGCTTGTATATACCGTCCCAAATACACAAGATGTTATCTGTGTTACCTGCATTACCTGTACGTTTTTGTAAGATAGAAAAATTCATGAAAAATTAGGCAGAGTATTCTTTATTTTAAGTTTTCTTGTATCCATTTGACTTCCTCCGCCAGATACCCGGTATCCAATGATGGACTGCCAAACATAGTTTCCGACGGGAGTTCCTGCGTACTGCGGTAGATTTTCTGTCTATGTACAGCTGATGTACTGATCATCGTCCCACGCCCTGTGATGACTACATGTATATATTCCAAAACTGCTCAGAAAGTTTAATTCAGTTTGAATTAGTTTTTCTGGACGGCACACCAGAATTCTCTGGTTACCAAAGTTGTCTCTGTGACTCGTCCATAATGCATGACCTACCAAAACAGTCAGGACATTCGGATTTTCTGACAGTTCCTTCGATAACTGGATCCCAATACCAACCATCACACGCAAGAAAGAGCCCTTATAGCGGCTAACTTCTTTTCCGATAAGTTGACAGTTACATCAATTTAATTAAATTTAGATGTTAGCTAGATCCACTCGCGTACTCGCATACATATGTATGCGCGAATACGCGAGCGGATCTAACATCTAATTTTAATTAGATTGCAGTTACATGTACGTTTGTCGCCATGTTTTGAGGGAAAATTACGCTTATAAATTTTCAACTGAGTATAAACAAAATTTCATTAACGTACAATGTATTTACTCATAATTAATCTGTTTAGCATAAAATCGATGTCCGTGTAAATTAAAATATTCTAACAATCCATAATAATTATTATCAATCCGTACCCATTCCTAAGCAAAACCTACTATATTCTATTATAATTGATGTAATTGTATGCAAAATTTACTACTATATTGTATGTCACTATCTATACATGAAAATTCCCTCTCCAGTTAAATTACGCGGTAATAGCATCAAAAGATTGCACGGGCACCTCGATCACCAGGTAAGATAGATTTAAGGTATACACAAAGACTAGTAACTAGATGTCCATCAATTTCTAGCATCCAATGTGAAGCTCAATTTCTCCTGATTGACAAGGGTTCACAGGCCAGGTAAATTTGAAGGCGGTGCTTATTTTCTCGGTCTTTAAAACCACTTCATCATTGTCATTCTTTTAAAAAAAACAACAACAAAAAACAATATTCTTTCCTAGTATATTGTGACTTATTGTCTATGTTGTTTTATCATGTAGAACATTTTGTGGCCTCAAAAATGAGTATCCAAAATTGCCCGAGTGAACAAGGTTGATTGTTGCATCCTTGCAGTGAAAATTGTCGATCACCTATTCCATTTTTAAAGACTGCATGATAATTATATAGCATACGATGTACATATTCGTTCATCCCTATAGTAATACCAGAATACCTACCAACTTCAATCATTAATTTTTAAATATATTTTATGAGCTGATATCCGTAACTTACAAATAGATCTTCTAATATCAAAATTTTGAATTTTATTAAGGTAGTTCTCAAAACATGTTTACATTTAATTATCAGGTACTTAGTTGCCATTTGAGTAGAGAAAATCAGTGGGCCTAAGTCAAGGAGAGAGTAGAGACCATGAAGGCTGGTAAATTGGTGGTAAATTGTTGAAATGGGACACATTGATAAGGAATATGGATTGTAATGTGTGTGTACAAGAATTTATTGCACTAATTTTTTGCTTGATGACAGTTTACCTTAATTTTGAACAGAATTGAATATTGAGCCTATAATAAGTTGAATACATTCATACTATAGATATAAATAGTTATTTTTATTATTATCTTTTTAGTATATTTAGATCTACATCTTTAATCATGTTTCTATCTGAACCAGGGTCTTTGTATACATTTATGAATGTATGTTTAATGCGTTTAATCCTAAATATATATGCATTAATTGATATAACATTTGTTGTTTTACATTTTGATATCTTCCGCAAAGTAATTAAGGCACTATATAGAACACATTTGTGCTTTAAAGCAGCGCAGTTTTGCAGCCTAACTGCAGTCCTAATTTAAATATTTGAAACAGGCTGCAATGGCATGCGCTGCAAACCAAATGTCCATATTTGGTATCTTTTTTGCAGTACAAATGCAGTCCTAATTTAAATATTTGAAACAGGCTGCAACTGTGCTGCAAACCAGATGCCCATATTTGGTATGATGTACTGCTTAGCAGTACTAAAGTAGTACTGCAGGCCAGTATCTACTGCAGAGCAGTACACATGCCATCTGTACTGCAAATCAGCATGTACTGCAGAGCAGTACATATGGCAACTGTACTGCAAGTCAGCACATGTGCTGCAAGACAGCATATATACCCTTACCAAAATGTAAAGTTTGCTGCAAATTTGCTGCAAGTTTGCGGCAAACAAATCAGTGTGCCAGAGCTGTTTGCCAGAAGTGTGTCACCATAGCAGCACACAGTATGCCACTAGTAGCACAGTGTGCCACTAGTGGCACAGTGTGCCAAAAGTGCACCACAACTTTTCCTAAATGAAACAATGTGCCAGAAGTGCACCACAACTTTTTCTTTGGTATTCAGAATCAAAACTGTGTGCCAGAAGTACACCGCAACTTTTTCTTTGGTATTCAGAATCGTGTGCCAGAAGTTCACAACTTTTTTCTTAAAATTTTAGAACTGAAACAGCAAGGACACCAAAGTTCACAACTTTTTCTTGAATATTTAGAATAAAAGAGCCATTTCAATATATGCATCACAACATTTTCTATAATACAGTGGAACCCCGTTATTACGTTCCCCCTTTAATACGTTAGTCCGCATATTACGTTGGAATTTCAAAGCACAAAACCATTTCTTAACAAACCTATATAAAATAGACCTCGTTATTACGTTGTCCTAAGATGCCGGGACTCGATCGGTATTACGTTGTAAAAATTCCGACAAAAATGTAATAAACCCCTAATTATTCAATAATGATTCTCAAAATAATAAGCCATTCACACCTTGACTGCCTGAGGCAGTCACCACGTAAATTTCCTGGTCTGTTTGGGGATTAGAGACGCTTGACTGATCACGCTTCGATAGATCTAGTGACATCAATACAGGTGAATAAACCGTATCGAAGTCAGTGATAAACAATTGTTTATTTAGACATCATACTCCATGAAATTTACTTCATTTTTCATATTTTGATTATCAAAGAAATAATTTCTCAACCTCCTGAGTGTTCAGCATAGTGTGATTATCTTCGCTATTAAAACTCTATTTACGGACAGCTTTGGTACCAAACATGAAAGACAAGATTTATCGTAGCAATGTTAAACCGCTTGGGTAACTTCTTGGACATAGGTGACTAAAGGTGTTCAATTAAAAAATTGTCCGTTGTTTGGACATGCAGCTTGGGTGTTCGTAAATCTCGTCCATACACATACACCAATCAAACTGTCCTGTGTTATCGGCCGATTTGTGCACGGCATTTACCTCAATGAATATTCTAAAATCCCTTGATGCACACGTGATTTTAGTGCCATCATTTAGCGTAATAAATGAAATCTTTGTGCATCATTTTATTTTTTTTTAAATTATTACAATCTTAGTATTTGTTTTAAAAAACTAGCTATGAATTATGAATTAGTTTCTAAATAGCAGAAAATTTAAACAAACGAGATAATAACAGCATATTTACGAAAGATAAATACAAGACTAGAATTTTCGGCCGTCTTCGTACTTTCACGCGATTGGTCGAATTTCCAAAATCTGTAGCTCTCAAATTTGATTGGTTGAATGTGTGACG
>NC_079167.1:45301158-45343658 GCF_947568905.1 Ostrea edulis
TCTTTCTCAGCGCCTAAGTGATATACAAGCCAAGACGAACATACTGGAGGAAACAGGAAAACAACTTGGTCTTTACATAAATACTGCTAAATCCAAAGTAATAAGAATAAACACGGAAAGAGAAGATCCTATTTTGATCAACAACCAGACAGTAGAGGATGTAAATGACTTTATTTATTTGGGAAGTAAAATTACAAAAGATGGAAACTCAGAAATCGATGTTGACCACTGTCTATCCAAAGCCAGAGGAGCCTTTGCAAGTTTAAAGAAAATCTGGAACTTCTCAAAAATCAAACTTTACACGAAAATCAAGATCTTCAAAAGCAATGTAATTTCAGTTCTTTTATATGGTTCAGAATCCTGGAAAGTCACAAAAACTATCTGCAATAAACTTGATGTTTTCCAGAGGAGATGTTTAAGAAGAATTCTAAAAGTATATTGGCCAAATAGAATATCAAACAGAGAAATTTACAACAAAACTAAAACAACAGCAGTATCAGAGGAAATTAAGAAGAGGAGGTGGCGCTGGCTAGGCCATGTTTTGAGAATGGATCCCACGTCGATCCCACATGTTGCTCTAAGATGGACACCAGCAGGGAAGAGAAAAAGAGGTCGCCCAAAAGAGACATGGAGGAGAGCAGTAGAAAGAGAGATGAAGGAACAAGGATGGACTTGGGGACAAATAAAGACTTGGTCTCAAGACAGAGCATACTGGAGGTCTCTAGTGGAAGCCTTATGTGCAAACCAGCACGAAGAGGACTAAGTAAGTAAGTGGCCCTAACTAACCCACATGAGTCATGTTTTTAACAAACTTAAATCTGCACTATGTCAGGAAGCTTTCATGTAAATTTCAGCTCTTCTGGCCTAGTGGTTCTTGAGAAGAAGATTTTCAGCTCAGGTGAGCTAAAAAGTAAAAGAAGAAAAACACCTTTAATGTTCATTGCTTGAAGAAGGCCATCAAATTCCTCAGTTTTTTCCCCACCTGCATATATTCCATTTAGAGAAAAATTATATATGGTGGGAATGATGTCAGACTTTGGATCAATCTTCTTGTATCCATATGTTTCTGCCATGCACCCAGGGATTGATCATGAACTCATTGCCAGAGAAAAGTTTTGAACACAACAAAGAAATCTTTGTGACTTAAGTTTAAACCATCATGCTGAAGATTCTGTACCTATATTTGTCAAAATTTTGGATCCCTAGGGAAATAGAAACATATTTCTGTGTCCTTTTTTAATTTAAATGTAGCACGCGGAAATTTATTATGATGGCTGTGACAGAAGTTTGACAGGTCAACGTAAACTTGCGGGAGATAAGCCAGGAAGCAGAAATAAAGTGACTTCCCCAACTATTTACATAAACTACCGTCTCCTATGACCTTTAAATTGTAATTCTGCCAGTGTCATTTAAGAAATGAAACTTATAATTCTTTGTTTGATGCATGCTATGCGCATTGATGAAGTTTTTCATCCAATGTTTCGTTTGATACATGCATCAAACAAAGAATTATAAGTTTTATTTCTTATCATTTAATCATGTTTTTAAGATAGAAAAACAAATAGTTCTCACATCAAAAAGCTCGAATTAACATTTTTGAAATGGCGCGTAGGAATACATATATGTAAGAATGAAAACAACAACAAGTGGTGACTGGATTTATGCTGCTTTGTGTTGGAGGAGACATTGAACACTGGTTGTCTTGTTGGAACGGTGGAATGCAACTCGGCTCCATTTCAATATCGAGTAAAAAGTTCAACACCTTTTCATCTAAAACGCACTCGTTGACTGAGCCCCATATAACTCAGTTCAATTTCATTAATATTTAACAGATCAGAAGTCACCACTTCCTCCGTCTTGTTATCGATCTCGTAAAGCAGACGATTCATACCGGAAACTTGTGTAATCTGTCTACTTCTACTAGTAAGTGGTCTACGTCATCAAGTTGACTGTTCTGCCACGTCATCGCCTATGTATGTTAATTTTTGTTTCTTTAAATTAATTTGTATTTTATTCATATCTTTTGTTGTGCTTATTTTTGATAGCAATGAAAAACAAAGATCAAACGAATGCATTTCGTTGTATATAATGCTTGTGTGGAAAATCCCGTTCTATAAATAGCGCCAAAATTAAAACGGGGAAGACGCATTCCAAAGAAAAGTAGTCCCACGTGCTTAGTGCAGATGAACTCCGAACGAAATTTTGACACAGAAATCAAATGAATTGTTCAACCAATAAGCATCATTGTTAAGTCATCACTTTAAAAGTTATTAAATGATTCATAATTCATAATCATTTTCCTATTTAACAATTGCAAGAAATCTGTGAAAGCTATATATACCTTGTCTGATGGCTGCATGAATCGGAGCTTGTTTGTGTTTGTCTGTCTTATTGACATCTGCTGCACCCAGGATCAGTGCTGTGGCTGCCTTCCAATGAAATCCTGTTATAGCCTCTGAAATATGATCGAAAATTATATAATTATACTCCTATGCATGCATGTGCAGGGTTGAAATTTAACTAAAATTTCCAGGAGTCATGTGGGCTCCTGAAATATTATATCTGGGAGCCCACAGCCAACATCTGATGAAATATAATGCAAGCTGCCTTCTTTGTACGAACAGTAGCTTTCTATTTTTTCATATCCCTATGTCATAATCATCATGAAAACTGCAATCGTGCTTTTTTTTGGGCAAGCTTAAAAACTTTCAGCTGCTTTGATCTTGCTGATCAACTTGGGTAAAAATTTCGTTTTAGAAGAGGTCTCCAAAATGCTTTAAAGCTTGTAAATAACTCTCGGAAAAGTGTCTGGTCACTAAAGATATACCGATTACCGAACCTGATATAATCATGACCAATTCCTGTTCACAGAAATCACTCACCATGTGGGTGAGCACAATGGCGAATTTAGGTACTTACACAAAATTTAACTCACATTTGGTGAGTGGATCGATATCAGGTTTTAACCCTGATGTGTTATTATATGAGGCCCATAGGCCTCATCAGTCACCTGAATTAGAAGTATCACTACTCCACTGAATTCAGGGTGCTATAATAATTTTTCTATTCTGCATATCTAAAGGCATTAAGGTAGATCTATGCTTGGACTTAAATGGACTCAATCATGAAAAAATTGCCTTAATAAGATAGATATATATTCCAGTAATAGATAGACTTTGAAAAATATATATGTTAATTGACATGCTATTTTCATTCTTATTGCTTCTCAAAAGTAAGCACCCCATCCACATTATAAATGAAAATGTACTCCTCCTTCTTTATTTTTCTTAATAATAATTATTTTTCCAAACAAATGAGCTGTAATAAGCAACATAGACTATATACCCTTTATTTAATGATATGTATATCATTTATTATAATAAACTGAAATAAATATTTTCATAATGTACACTAAATATGAGCCCAAATATATGTCAAAAGAAATACTGTTGAAATTACCATTTGATGTCAATACTGGTCTTTTTCCCGAATTTTTATGGACTAAAACTTGAATAAATTGTGTATGATTTACAGATTATTATCTAAGAATAAGGATTTGAGTAAGAAAATCATATGTTGACATATTATTTTAGAAGCTATAAGCTCTACAACAAGTACACCCCTCCCCCCTTAAAATATTACACATTATCATATTTTCATAAGACATGTGAAATTTGAGTATATTCATAACTTTGGATAATAATTTAAACTATGCATGGCCAGTAAGCTAAACTAAAACTATTTATAAGATACATGTGGTTTACAATTAAATTTTAGATTTCATTTGAAAAAAAGTATTCTAGAGAACCTGGTTTTGCACAACGAAAGTAACAAATGGAATTTTCATGGTGTTGCTTATATGATTAATGCATGTGTGTAATGTGTGTTATATCTTATATCCCGAGACATTTAAGCTTCATATGAATATCTACTGGTCATGAAATCATTTACATGTACATAAATTGGATGCATGTACATGTACACCACTTATGCCGATCTAAGTAGATGCATATCGCAGCTATGTTAAGGCTTCCCGGAGCTTTGAAATGCATTCAAAACATACATAGCATTGCTAGGTCGTTTTTTATTTTAACTTGTAATTTATATTGAAGGTTCTCTCCACTATATATTAACATATGTTATGATATCATACGACTTCGTTGATCATTTGACGGTCATTTATAATTGTTTGAAGTTTTTCACATAAATCGTTTCAGCGCAGCTGATTAAACAATTATTTTTAACTTTTTGTTTCATAGATAAACTCACCATATCCTTGTGTACACGAAATGTGCTTGGGAAATATGGTAGTATTACTTGCGTACAAAATACATGCATTTCATGAAGAGTTCAACTTACCGGAAGTGTTTGAAAGAATCACTAATTTCAAACTTTTTCTTTTAAATTGAAACCTACACTGGTTTATTAAGTCTCTTTCAAAGTATTCAAAGAATGTTGACCCGTCAGTAGTCAAAACGGCTACTTCCGGTTTCTCGATAAAATACTCTTATACCTTTCGTCTTTGTGCCCCCCCCCCCCCCCCCCCCCCCCAATATCAACATCTAGAGTTAAGACAATTTTATTTTTCAAAATCCACTTCCGGTCAGTAGTAAGCCAATACTTTTTGTTTCTTTAGTCTGCTTCTTTTTCTAGAGAACTCTTTCAAATAGAGACGCGAAACTTTCAGAGAATATAGACAATAGAGAGTCGCTGTGGTTTATGGGAAAACACATCTGAATATTACTTCCGGCCGTCAACGGAAGTGACGAGAAATGGGTGAAAACTTCATTAACACACCTCTCATGTCTTGAAAAGACACATTCTCTGATATATTTGAATGATTCTTGTAAGAACAGAAAGCTGTGTACCGGAAGTTTTCAAACGGAAGCCCTACTCATTACTAGTAATGAGTATCTAGTTATTATTTTTCTCTTTACACATTTTGTGCAGACGATTTCTCAGAGGTGGCTGGATGGATTTCTTTGAAAATTTCAGGGATGATGTATCACGATCTAAACCTGATAAATATATATTTTTTTTTAATATTCACTTCTGGTCGAAAGTTATCCCCCTTTTATTGATTTTCAGATGACCATTTTGTCCGGCCAAAATCTCAAAAACGATAAAAGCTAGAGTGCTGAAATTTTCAGTGATGTTAGACGACATGTTGTAGTTGTGCACCTGGGTTTTCAAAATTTCTGAAAGTGCCTAGTATGGAAGCTCGGTAGGGTCGAAAATGGAATTTAAAACAGTGCCCAATTTTTTTCTACGTTTTAAATCAGAACGTTTTACTTGTAAATATTTTGCTTATGTTACGTGTGGTATTGCGGGGGGTACCAAATTTTTATTATGGGCGAAGAGCGATAACTCTATTTTCTTTTTATCGACTGTTTCACTGAACTCTTTTTCGCCAGAAGTTAGAATCTGGTGCCCTGCAGACAATAAAGTTGTATAGACTATTACACTCTTTTCTCCAGGTAATTATTTTAGATTATCACACTTGTATGCTATGTATATCACCAAGGGTATTATTTGAGATCCAGTTAATATGTTTATTATCATTATATGTTAGGTCACACAATTATTTACTTGAATTATGAAAGTTACTTGTTTCGGTCAAGCACATGTGAAGCACATGTTCCCGCCATTTGTATTTTTCTATATTTTTCCATTTTGAATAGGAATGCAGTGTTAACATTTATCTATAATGCATAAGATGCCATTAAGTGTTAGGTTGTTTATGCATAAGGAATTGTTATCATGCTTTATACACTTTTATGAATGAATTATGGAATTACCATATATGTTCATATAAACTTCATACCATTTTATTACACTATATCATGTACTTGTAAAATTACCGTAGTTCCTCTAGTAAACACAAAATTTGTAAACTTTGCCAGAAGTTAGAATCTGGTGCCCTGCAGACAATAAAGTTGTATAGACTATTACACTCTTTTCTCCAGGTCAAGTGGCAAGTGTAACATTTGGGGGCTCGTCCGGGATTTTCCATAGCCATGGGAGAAAAGCAAGAGTTGGAGTTTGAGGTCTTGTCCAAGCTGTACCAAGCACCAGTTGAGACTCTTCAGGGTATCTTAAAAGACAACAAGATCATCACAGAGCCAAACAAGGCAGACAAGGTCCTGGCAGTGAAAGCCATCTTGACATGGCTGGATAAGGAGAACAGTAGTGATGACGGCAACACGACTGCTTTATTACTACTGAATGATGCATTGACAGCAAAGAAAATCACAGTTAAGACAGAAGAGGCTCCAGAACCGAAACCAAGTGACACCAAGAACAAACATCCACCCTTGTGTCATAAAGACTTCAAATTAAGTGGTGAGATTTCAGACCGCCCTAATAGACTTTCATTTGTAAGCCTAGTTCGACAAATTGAAGCCGGACTTCGCAAATCGTACAGTGAAGCAGACATAATTGATGGGGTCACCCGAGCTATCTCACCAACTCTACCTTTGAGAAGTTATTTGGAGGGACGTGAAAAGTTGTCGTTGTCATCACTGCGGAAGATTCTCCGGTCCCACTATGAGGAGAGATCTGCAACTGAGTTCTATACCCACCTGACAAATTCAACGCAGGGGAAAGATGAACCTCAAGATTTTCTGTTAAAACTTCTAAGCCTGAAACAAAAAATCTTGTTTGTATCGAAAGAAGAAGGGGCTGAGGTTCATTATGATGATAAGCTCGTTACACCCGTGTTCCTACACACTTTGTATATAGGACTCAATGATGAGACACTACGACGTGAAGTGAAGCCAATTTTAGACTCTAAAGTTGAAGATGATGAACTTATTCAGCAATTCAGCACAATCGTCGCCAGGGAAAAGGAGAGGAAGGGACGATTAACCAAAGCAAAGGTTAACTCTGTCACAGAGGAGGCTCAAAATCCTCCAAAGAAGGAACAGAAACAGAAGGATGTCAGAGAGGGTATTCTTTGGATGGAACTTCAGGAACTACGTGCAGAAATCGCAGAGATCAGGAAACAAAATTCTGCGCCTTTTAAGAGTCCATCAGATACAGATGCTCCTCGCAGATTTCAGTTGGGTTGTGAGAAGTGTAGACAATTAAACACAGCATCATCATGCACACATTGCTGGGTGTGTGGCAGTGAGGAGCACTTCAAAGCAGGCTGCAAACAGAGGAAAAGGTCGGGAAATGGGAGGGGGTCACGTCGAGGGAGCCGTCAGTGACTCCGCAGTTTGGAAGCTCCCACTGTGTTGTGAACGCCATTCATTCTGACTTTGAGATGCCAAAAAGTGAAGTAGAAACAATATCTCCTAGTGTAAAGTTAAGACTGGTTAAACTTATTGGTGATAAATGTATTGTGACTTGCTCTCTGGATAAAGTACCCGTACAAGCATTATGGGACACAGGAGCCCAAGTGTCCATTATTTCTAGTCAGTTTCTCCAGGCCCAGTGTCCAAGCTCTGATGTGCGCCCTGTAAGTGATCTAGTGTCCAGTGATTTGATTCTTACATCTGCTAGCAATGATGAAGTTCCATTTGAGGGGTGGACAGATCTGGAGTTCCAGCTAGGACATGGTACTACCTCCCTAAGGGTTCCCTTCCTAGTATCCAGCTCACCATCATTAGTTAGGCCAATCATTGGTTACAACGTCATTCGTCATTACATCAATTCAGATGAATGCCTAAACAACGCCCTTACTGGTGCACTACCGGGAATCAGCCCAAAGACGGTCAACATGATATCTCAGATGTTGCAGGAGACAGAGACGGTATATAATGTATATAGTGGATCGTCAACGCAGGAAATTTCGCCCCAGAGTTCTGTGATCATACGTGCCTGTTTCAGAATTGGTCGGAACCATGGAGGGCAGTGGAAGGGATTGTTTACTCCGGCAGTTTTTGAGGGCAATGGGTTAATTATAACCGAAACACTGCTAACTGTGAGTGAAAATAAACATTCTATGAGTTTCGTTAGGATTCCTGTCCAAAACTGTACAAACTCTGTTGTGATTCTGAAGAAGAATACTCATCTAGGCACGTTGGAGACTGTGTCTTCCGTTGTCAGCATGAACTCAGTGACGTTGGAACCAGTAAGAACACAGACACTAAACACTGACACAGAAAAGTGGAATCCACCTGTTCTTCTACCTACAGAGAAGCTCAGTGCAGAAGACCTAATAAAAGTGAAGCAGGTATTATATGAGTATTCGGATATTTTCTCGCGTGATGAGGCGGACATTGGATTTGCTCCGGATTTGAAGATGGACATTAGCATGCATGACCCCAGCCCAGTGCGACAGACCTATAGATCCATTCCAAATGCATTGTATAGTGAGGTGAAGGATTACATACAGGATCTGCTGTCCAAAGGCTTCATTCGCAAGTCAAAATCTGCATTTGCCAGCCCCTTGGTGTGCGTGCGGAAAAAGGACGGCAGCCTTCGTCTCTGTGTAGACTACCGAAAGATAAACCAAAAGTCAGTGGCTGATAGTAGACCCTTACCGAAAATCCAGGATGCACTTGATAGTCTCGGGGGCAGCAAGTGGTTTTCCCTACTTGACCAAGGAAAGGCGTATCATCAAGGAGTGATGTCAGAAGATAGTAAAAAGTTTACAGCCTTCATAACACCTTGGGGACTCTATGAGTGGGAGCGAATTCCTTTCGGTTTATCTGGCGCTCCAGCTGCTTTTCAAACCTTCATGAATGACTGCCTAGAGGGGATAAGGGATCGGTTTTGCCTGCCTTATCTGGACGACACTCTAGTTTACTCATCCACGATTGAGCAGCACTTGTCACATCTAGAACAGGTTTTCCAGCGTTTCCGAGAGAGAGGGGTAAAACTGAAACCTTCCAAGTGTCATCTGTTTAAGCAGGAGGTGAGGTACTTGGGTCATTTAGCTACTGGTGAGGGCTACACTATGGACCCAGAGGACAAAAGAGCAGTTTTGATGCTAAAAGAGAGGAAACCGACTTGTATTGGAGATATGAGAAAACTTCTTGGATTTCTAGGGTTCTATCGGAAGTATATACCAGACTTTGCACGTCGTGCCCGACTACTTTATGACTTAGTAAAGAATCCAAAAATCAAGAATCCTCTTGCAGGCAAAGGAAAGTCGAGGGTAAAGATGAAGAATGGACAAGTATCTTCCCAGGTGAAGATCAGCTGGACGAGAGCCCACCAAGAGGCATTGAGTGACCTTGTGGATGCTCTTACAAACCCACCTGTCATGGCTTATCCACTTTTTGACAAACCATTTGATCTACATGTGGATGCATCAGGAGAAGGATTAGGGGCCATACTCTACCAGAGGGATGACCAAGGGATACCTCGAGTGGTTGCTTACGCTTCAAGAACACTGTCACCAGCGGAGAAAAACTACCACATGCACTCAGGAAAACTAGAGTTTTTGGCCATGAAGTGGGCTATAGCCGATCGCTTTCGTGACTATCTGTATTATGCTCCACACTTCACAGTGTACAGTGATAACAATCCATTGTGCTATGTTCTCACCACACCTAGGCTAGATGCCACTCGACTTCGGTGGATTAGTGAACTAGCAGACTTCAATTTTTCTGTGAAGTATAAACCAGGGCCAAGGAATAGGGATGCAGATGGACTGAGCCGTATGTCTCTAGATTTTACCACCCTACAATCTGAGTGTACCATGGAGTCTACAAAGGATGAAGTAGAGGCTACAGTTAAAATGGTGGAAGCTCGTACCAGTAACAAGCTGCAAGGATTTGTTTCACCTGTATGTCCAACACCAGAGTCCACTTCTAATGTACCTGATGATGTCAAGGTCAGCCATGAAGCTCTGCTAACAGCACAAGAAAAGGATGAAACTATTTCATTGGTGATTAAGCTAGTAACAAAAGGGAAACAACCTAGTGCAAGAGAAAAGAAATCCTTCTCTGTTCAAGAAAAACAACTGTTATGGAGCTGGAAGAAACTCTACGTTGATGATCAGGGACTTCTAAAGCGCCGTGTTAAATTACTCACTGGCGAGATCAAACATCAAGTTGTCCTCCCACCTAGGTATAAGGATTATGTGTATGATGAACTCCACGCTAAGATGGGACATTTAGGAACTGACAGGGTTGTCGCACTTGCCCAGGAGCGATTTTATTGGCCGCGGATGGCATCTGATATAGCAGAGTTTATACAAAAAAGGTGTCCATGTATCAAGGATCGAAAACCAAATGTTAAGCCGGTTGCACCTCTCGAGCCAATAATAACAACCTACCCTTTTGAGATGGTATCTTTTGATAAGACATATCGAATAAAACTTGTTCAGTTTTGCAAGATCTATCTAATGATATCAAAAAATAGGCCTCCCCGGGCGTCATGGCTCGCCTGAACAGTCGAATTTGTATCACAATTAATAACATTAATAACTTTTTTCTCGAGAAACTTTTGACAAGACATGTAGAACAAAAGTTGTTCAGTTTCGCAAGCGTTAACTAACGATGTTAAGAAATAGGCCTGCGGGTCTCATGGCTCACCTGAACAGTTGGGTTATTGTTGCAAGCTATAACATTTTTGTCAAGAAACTTTTACTAAGACATCTAGAACAAAAGTTGTTCAGTTTTGCAAGATCTTTCGAACAACATCATGAAAAAGGCGAACGGCCCTCATGGCTCGCCTGAAGAGTTTGATTAGTGTCACAATCAATAAATTTTTCTGGAGAAACTTTTGATAAGACATGTAGGACAAAAGTTGTTCAGTTTTGCAAGATCTTTCAAACGATATCAAGAAAAAGGCCCACGGGCCTTATGACTCGCCTTAACAGTCTGATAAATGTCGCAATCAATAACTTTTTTCTCAAGAAAATTTTAATAGGACATGTAGAACAAAATTTGTTCAGTTTTGCGAGATATATCTAGAATGATATAAAAGAAAAAATAGGCCTCCGGGCGACATGACTCGCCTGATCAGTCTCGAATTTGTATCGCAGTAAATAACATTATTAACTTTTTTGTCGAAAAAAAGGCTGCCCCTTTAATTAGTGGCCGAGAGCGGCAGAGATTCTTTAATTTATAGCATTTAAATGATCAATATTTGTAAAACATTACCGAAGCTAAATTGTACGTCTAGACAATATATTTGTATCATTATTTATGAATGAAAATCTCAGTCAAATTCTTATCTCATCACATCTAAAATTGGACGGAAGACCCACTCGTTGCTCGCAACGAGATCGCATCTAGTTATTAAGGTCTTCCGTTTCCAACGGAAGACCTTCTAGTGATTCTACTGTTTATTATTATTATTATTATTTATTTTTTTTTTTTTCCCTTTCGTCTCCTAAACCGTTGGATGGATTTTCCTGAAACTTTCACAGGTTATAGACAACGATGGTACCTCGAGGCATTTTTTTCATTTTTTCAAAATTCACTTCCGTTCGTCAGATACGTCCGATTTTCCGGTTTTTGAAAGAAACTTTGTCCGGGGGTAAACTTGAAAACCACAAAAGATAATCGAATGAAACTTTCAGGGATGACAGATCTATCTTCTCTATGGTGCATGCACGTAATATTTTTTGTCGCCGTCACTTCCGGTCGTCACCGGAAGTGATTGAAGGAATCATAAATTTCAAACTTTTTTCTTTCAAATTGAAACCTTTTTCGGTTTACTATATCTCGTTCTAATTCTCAAAAAATGTTGACCCCACCGGAAGTTGAATCTCCAACTTCCAGTTATATTAAAGAAAGACTATTCATTCTCTCATTTTTCAGTGCCATAAATCTCGGTCATGAAACTAGTTAATGAGTTGAGTTTTACATATATTATAGTCACTACAAATGTCTAGAGTAAGGTCAAATATTTTTGTAAAATTCACTTCCGGTCAGCAAATACGGCTTATTAGCTGTTTTCGTTGTCTAGCGTTTTTCTCAGAAACAGTAAAAGATAGAGTCACCGAATTTTCAGAGTTAATAGATCTCACTTTGTAGACGTGCAGTAGGGGGTTAAGAATGTCGGCCGTCACTTCCGGTCGTCACCGGAAGTGATTAAATGAATCATAAATTTCAAACTTTTTACTTTCAAATTGAAACCTATATCAGTTTACTAGGTCTCGTTCTAATTCTCAAAAAATGTTGACCCCACCGGAAGTTGAATCTCCAACTTCCAGTTATATTAAAGAAAGACTATTCATTCTCTCATTTTTCAGTGCCATAAATCTCGGTCATAAAACAAGTTAATGATTTGAATTTTACATATGTTATAGATACTATAAATGTCTAGAGTAAATTTAAATAGTTTTGTAAAATTCACTTCCGGTCGTGAGATATGGGGTGGACATATTCAAACCTTGTTTTTTCAGTTTCTCAATAATGAATATAGATGATGCTTGAAACTTGTAGAGTTGATCAACTAACATTAGTCCATTGTACACATACATTCAATTTTTTCGTCCGTCACTTCCGGTCTATACCGGAAGTATTTGAAAAATGTTGATTTTCCGATTTCTTCGAGTGATTTCTCAGAGATGGTGGATAGATTTTCTTGAAATTTTCAGGAATAATGTCTTATGAAAGGACCTTCCTATAACTATTTTTGTTTTTACAAAATTCACTTCCGGTCGGAAAATATGGGCGATTTTCTGTTTCTCAAAAGGAATTTTGTCCACCATTTTTCTTGGAAAAGGTAAAATATAGGTTCATCAATTATTCAGGAATTATAAATCTCCGTTTGCAGTCGTGCAGTAGAGGGTTGAACATGTCGACCGTCACTTCCTGTCGTCACCGGAAGTGATTGAAAGAATCGCAAATTTCAAACTTTTTCTTGTAAATTGAAACCTATACTAGTTTGTTAAGTCTCTTTGAAAGTGTCAAAAGAATATTGACTCCGTTGGTAGTCAAAACAACTACTTCCGGTTTCTTGATAAAATACCTTTTTACTTTTCATCTCTTTGTCACCATAAATCTCGCTTATATTTGAAGTCTTTCATATGATTTTCACATGTCATAATAAAAGTATCAACTTCTAGAGTTTGGATCATTTTGTTTTTCAAAATTGACTTCCGGTCGGTAGTAACCTACTACTTTTTCTTTCTTTTAGTCTACTTCTTTTTGTTGAGAACTCTTTCAGATAGAGACGTGAAATTTTCAGGGAATATAGACAGTAAAGAGTCGCTGTCATTTATAGGAAAACGCATCATAAAAGTACTTCCGGTCATCACCGGAAGTTACGAGAAATGAGTAAAAAATTCGATAATACATTTCTCATTCATTGTTAAGGCACATTTTCTGATATATTTAAATGGTTTTCGTAGGAACAGAAAGCTCTTTACCGGAAGTGATCTAACGGAAGACCTACTCATTACTAGTAATGAGTTTCTAGTTATTATTATTATTATTCTTTCTTTCTTCTTGGGACTTTTTTGTCCACGAGTGTTCTCAGAAACTACTCAAGGGATCAATATGAAACCTTTTTAGGATGATAGTATAGCATATGTAGATGTGCGGAACGAATGTCATTTTGTCTGAAAATGCATGCATGTGCATGCACGTGCATTGGATTTTTTGTTTACAAACTTTGGAATCAGTCTAACTTTTTTATTTTTCAATGAAATTGTTTGCTATTTATATCGTAGGTATAACTTGGGACCCTTAACTGTTTGGCATCGTCAAAATTTCAATTTTGCACGCGCATGCACGTGTGCTGCAATTTGATTGGATAATACAAAACCGTTTATAACATTCATACCAATTAAGGAAATTGAATGATATTTACAGGATAGGTAGACATGCCAAATATCTACAGATAGACGTAACAAAAATTGCAAACGCGCAGGCGCACGCACGTGCATTGTCTTTTGAAGGTTCAATTCTTTAAATGACCCTAACTTTTTTGTTTTTTGTCAAAATCTTTTCAAACTTGTATTGTTTATGTATCTTGATATTCTTAACAAAAGTGTACAGTCATAATTACCATCCGGCACGTGCATGCACGTGTGCTAAATTCTGATTGGACAATTTTCAAATCGCCAGAACTTTCTAATAAATGATGGAAACAATATGAAATTTATACTGTAAGTATATCTATCAAATGTCTATTGAATGACATCAACATTGATGCTGGGTCGTACTCACGTGCGCTTGTATGCACGTGCATAGCTTTTCTTTCATTTTTTGGGTACAAAAATGGTCATAACTATTGAATTAAAAACTGAAATGAATTCAAATTTACCCTGAGGATCTATGATATGAATGTCTATGAAATGGTGTCAACAAATTTTCCATTATCAAAATCGCGTGCGCGTGAATGCGCTTGCATTGTAATTTTTGACATCTAAATTTAAGTATTGGTCTATAGCATTTTGAGATTGCAATGAATAGGTTTGAAAATTGGGTGGCAGGTATGTTTTGGGCCTGTCAATTTATCAATAATCTCAAAATCACTTCCCTGCACGCGCATGCACGTACGCTTAATTCTGATTGGACGATTTTGAAATCCCAATAACTTTCTTAAGAGTGAAGCGATCGATACCAAATTCATGTAGTAAGTATATTGTTCAAATGTCTATTGATTAGCATCAACAAAATTGTTGTGTGGTACTCACGCACACATGTATGCACGTGCATTGATTTCGGTCTTTGTAGTTTTGAGTTGTCGTTAATTTCTCGTTTTTCATTGAAAAGTTGTGAAACTTCTCTTGTACTCATATAGTAAAACTTCTAATGTATCGAGATGGTCGAATTATGTACATGCACGTGTATGCACGTACGTGCACGTGCACAAAACTCTCAGATCTTTATAACTGATTTGTATTAGCATGAAATGGACTGAACGTTATAAAATAGTTATATATTCACATGTTTCACAGTTTGCAATGGTCAAAACCACTTGTACTGAAATAAATGACACCACTTCCTAAATGGGGGAATGTTTGGGGAACATCTGTAACGGTCCCCGTTACAATAAGTACTAGTTATTATGTTCCCCAAACAAAGTTTGGGAACATATTGGTTTTACTCTGTTTCTTATTATTATTATTCTTTCTTTCTTCTTGTCACCCTTTTTTGTCCACGAGTGTTCTCAGAAACTACTAAAGGAATCAAGATGACACCTTTTTAGGATGATAGTATAGCATATGTAGATGTGCGGAACGAATGTCATTTTGTCTGAAAATGCATGCATGTGCATGCACGTGCATTGAATTTTTTGTTGACAAACTTTGGAATCAGTCTAACTTTTTTATTTTTCAATGAAATCGATTGATATTTATATTGTAGGTATAACTTGAGACCCTTAACTGTTTGGCATTGTCAAAATTTCAATTTTGCACGTGCATGCACGTGTGCTTCAGTTTGATTGGATAATACAAAACCGTCTATAACTTTCATGTTAATAAAGAAAATCTAATGATATTTACAGCATTTGTAGACATGCCAAGTACCTACAGATTGATGTGATAAAATTTGCAAACGCGCATGCGCACGCACGTGCATTGTCTTTTGAAGGTTCAATTCTTTCAATGACCCTAACTTTTTTGTTTTTTGTCAAAATCATTTCAAACTTGGGTTGTATATGTATATTAATATTCTTAACAAATGTGTATACTCATAATTACTATCTGGCACGTGCATGCACGTGTGCTAAATTCTGATTGGACAATTTTCAAAACGCCCTAACTTTCTTGTAAATAATGGAAACAATATGAAATTTATACTGTTAGTATATCTATCAAATGCCTATTGAATGACATCAACATTGATGCTCAATCATACTCACGTGCGCGTGTATGCACGTGCATAGCTTTTCTTTCATTTTTCGGGTACTAAAATGGTCATAACTATTGAATTAAAAACTGAAATGAATTCAAATTTACCCTGAGGATCTATGATATGAATGTCTATGAAATGGTGTCAACAAATTTTCCATTATCAAAATCACGTGCGCGTGAATGCGCGTGCATTGTAATTTTTGACGTCTAAATTTAAGTATTGGTCTATAGCATTTTGAGATTGCAATGAATAGGTTTGAAAATTATGTTGCAGGTATGTTTTGGGCCTCTCGATTTATTAGTAGTCTCAAAATCACTTCCCTGCACGCGCATGCACATGCGCTTAATTCTGATTGGACGATTTTGAAATCCCAATAACTTTCTTATGAGTGAAGCAATCGATACCAAATTCATATAGTAAGTATATTGTTCAAATGTCTATTGAATAGCATCAACAAAATTGCTGTGTGGTACTCACGCGCACGTGTATGCACGTGCATTGATTTCGGTCTTTGTAGTTTTGAGTTGCCGTTAATTTTTCGTTCTTCATTGAACAGTTGTGAAACTTCTCTTGTACTCATATAGTAAAGACTTCTAATGTATCGAGATGGTCGAATTATTTACATGCACGTGCATGCACGTACGTGCACGTGCACAAAACTCTCAAATCTTTATAACTGAATTGAACTAGTATGAAATGGACTGAACGTTATAAGATAGTTATATATTTACATGCTACACAGTTTGCAATGGTCAAAACAACTTGTACTGAAATAAATGTCACCACCTACTAAATGGGGGAATGTTTGGGGAACATCTGAGTGTAACGGTCCCCGTTACAATAAGTACTAGTTATGTTCCCCAAACGAAGTTTGGGAACATATTGGTTTTACTCTGTTTCTTATTATGTTCCCCAAACGAAGTTTGGGAACATATTGGTTTTACTCTGTTTCTTATTAAGGTCTTCCGTCTCCTGCGGAAGACCTTACTATTATTGTTCGCGTTCTTCTTCTTCATTATTATTATTATTTTCCTTGGTAGTACATGCGTTTTTCTCAGCCATTTCTCCATCGATTTTCACGAAATTTTCAGGAAAGATGTCTTTTGGTGACGAGACTTTGCTTGCAAAATTTCGTGCTTGACGTCACTTCCGGTCAGGAGTTATCTCTCTTTTAGTGACTTTTTGAAGGGCCTTGTTGTCCACACATCTCCTCCGTTAGTTTTGAAGCTAGAGTCTTGAAATTTCTACACAAGATAGAGTAAACATTTTAGAAGATTTGTGGGGGATTCGATTTTACCGGAGGCGATTTGCCTAAACGCTCGCCTGGACCTGAAAAAATGGATGCCAAAATTTTTCGCCGATTTCGGCGATTTTTGACCTTTGATCTCCAATATCTTTTTTCTTGCAAATATTTTGTTAAGACATGTAGAACAAAAGTTGTGCACATTTACGAGATCTTTTCGAAAATATCAAGATTTAGGGGCTAGCCCCTTCAATTAGGGATCTAGAAGGGCTCAAAGTCTAGATCAAATATCTCAAAAATCCTTAATATTTTGGTATAAGTCAAAGAACAAAAAATGTTCATCTCAACAATCCAAATCTATTCATATAAAACTTGAGGTCATATGTTACGTAATAAGGGATTTTAAGGGCCAAAACCATAAATTTTTTACCCCTTGTATCTCGAAAACGACAAATATTTTGAAAAGCAATAAAGAACAAAA
This sequence comes from Ostrea edulis, assembly GCF_947568905.1. Lineage (NCBI taxonomy): Eukaryota > Metazoa > Mollusca > Bivalvia > Ostreida > Ostreidae > Ostrea > Ostrea edulis. Next base: position 45,318,599 of record NC_079167.1, read on the forward strand.
GTTGTTCAGAATGATGATCTGAACAATATGCATATTTCGTTTTTACCCTATGTGGCCCCGTTAGGGAGCTACAGTTTGGCCCCTAAAAATTACTTCTAGAAATAACTCGAGAACGGTAAAGAATTTCTAAATACTTGTTGAACAAAAAATGTTTGAAATGTCATGACCTTTCTTACGATATCAAGCAAAAGGGGCTGACCCTTTAAATTAGGGGCCCAGAAGGGTCCAAAGGTTTATGAGAATATCTCAGAAACTATTAATATTTTGTAATAAGTCATTGAAGCGGAAATGTTCATCTAAACCAGCTTGTTCTTATCAAATCAAAAAGTAGGTCATATGTTACGTAATAAGGGATTTTAAGGGCCAAAATCATAAATAATTGACGCCTCATATCTTGAAAACGACAAATATTTTGAAAAGCATTATTGAACAAAAGTTGTTCAGAATGATAATCTAAACAATATGTACATTTCGTTCTTTCCCTATGTGGCCCCGTTAGGGAGCTACAGTTTGGCCCCTAAATATTTCTTGTAGAGATAACTCGAGAACGGTAAAGAATTTCTAAATACTTGTTGTGCAAAAAATGTTTAAAATGACAAAGCCTTTCTTACGATATCAAGCAAAACGGGCTGGCCCTTTAAATTAGGGGTTCAGAAGGGTCCAAATGTTTTTGAGAATATCTCAGAAACTATTAATATTTTATAATAAGTTGTAGAAGCGGAAATGTTTATCTCAACGAGCTTGATCTTATCAAATCAAAAAGTAGGTCATATGTTACGTAATTAGAGATTTTAAGGGCCAAAATCGTAAATATTTGACGCCTCATATCTTTAAAACGACATATTTTTTGAAAAGCATTATTGAACAAAAGTTGTTCAGTGTGTCATAACCTATCGATCAATATCAAAAAATGGGTCTGTGGGCCTCATGGCTCGCCTGTAGAGTCGATTTTTTGTCAATATCGGTCGATCTCAATAACTTTTTACAGGTAAATATTTTGTAAAGACATATAGAACTAAAGTTGTTGAGTCTATAGAGGGCTAACAAATGACATCAAGAAATAGGCCCGCGGGCCTTATGGCTCGCCTGGAGAGTCGAATTTCAAACGAATTTCACCGCAACTTTGCTTCAGAAGCTTATGATATGAAAAATTGATTATATCTAAAGTGTCTTAAAGTCGGAAACTAAATTGGGACTCATTTGTCTTTTTTTTTTCTTTTTTTTTTTTTAACTCCGAGTGCATCAACAAATCGGACGGAAGACCTACTCGTTGCTCGCAACGAGATCGTGTCTAGTTATTATTATTATTCTTTCTTTCTTCTTGGGACTTTTTTGTCCACGAGTGTTCTCAGAAACTACTCAAGGGATCAATATGAAACCTTTTTAGGATGATAGTATAGCATATGTAGATGTGCGGAACGAATGTCATTTTGTCTGAAAATGCATGCATGTGCATGCACGTGCATTGGATTTTTTGTTTACAAACTTTGGAATCAGTCTAACTTTTTTATTTTTCAATGAAATTGTTTGCTATTTATATCGTAGGTATAACTTGGGACCCTTAACTGTTTGGCATCGTCAAAATTTCAATTTTGCACGCGCATGCACGTGTGCTGCAATTTGATTGGATAATACAAAACCGTTTATAACATTCATACCAATTAAGGAAATTGAATGATATTTACAGGATAGGTAGACATGCCAAATATCTACAGATAGACGTAACAAAAATTGCAAACGCGCAGGCGCACGCACGTGCATTGTCTTTTGAAGGTTCAATTCTTTAAATGACCCTAACTTTTTTGTTTTTTGTCAAAATCTTTTCAAACTTGTATTGTTTATGTATCTTGATATTCTTAACAAAAGTGTACAGTCATAATTACCATCCGGCACGTGCATGCACGTGTGCTAAATTCTGATTGGACAATTTTCAAATCGCCAGAACTTTCTAATAAATGATGGAAACAATATGAAATTTATACTGTAAGTATATCTATCAAATGTCTATTGAATGACATCAACATTGATGCTGGGTCGTACTCACGTGCGCTTGTATGCACGTGCATAGCTTTTCTTTCATTTTTTGGGTACAAAAATGGTCATAACTATTGAATTAAAAACTGAAATGAATTCAAATTTACCCTGAGGATCTATGATATGAATGTCTATGATGTCAACAAATTTTCCATTATCAAAATCGCGTGCGCGTGAATGCGCGTGCATTGTAATTTTTGACGTCTAAATTCAAGTATTGGTCTATAACATTTTGAGATTGCAATGAATAGGTTTGAAAATTATGTTGCAGGTATGTTTTGGGCCTGTCAATTTATTAATAGTCTCAAAATCACTTCCCTGCACGCGCATGCACGTGCGCTTAATTCTAATTGGACGATTTTGAAATCCCAACAACTTTCTTATGAGTGAGGCGATCGATACCAAATTCATATAGTAAGTATATTGTTCAAATGTCTATTGATTAGCATCAATAAAATTGTTGTGTGGTACTCACGCGCACGTGTATGCACGTGCATTGATTTCGGTCTTTATAGTTTTGAGTTGCCGTTAATTTCTCGTTTTTCATTGAACAGTTGTGAAACTTCTCTTGTACTCATATAGTCAGACTTCTAATGCATCGAGATCGTCTAATTATTTATATGCACGTATGTGCACAAAACTCTCAGATCTTTATAACTGATTTGAACTAGTATGAAATGGACTGAACGTTATAAGATAGTTTTATATTCACATGCTACACAGTTTGCAATGGTCAAAACCACTTGTACTGAAATAAATGTCACCACTTACTAAATGGGGGAATGTTTGGGGAACATGTGTAACGGTCCCCGTTACAATAAGTACTAGTTAAGGTCTTCCGTCTCCTGCGGAAGACCTTACTATTATTGTTCACGTTCTTCTTCTTCATTATTATTATTATTATTATTATTATTTTCCTTGGTAGTACACGCGTTTTTCTCAGCCATTTCTCGATCGATTTTCACGAAATTTTCAGGAAAGATGTCTTTTGGTGACGAGACTTTGCTTGCAAAATTTCGTGCTTGACGTCACTTCCGGTCAGGAGTTATCTCTCTTTTAGTGACTTTTTGAAGGGCCTTGTTGTCCACACATCTTCTCCGTTAGTTTTGAAGCTAGAGTCTTGAAATTTCTACACAAGATAGAGTAAACATTTTAGAAGATTTGTGGGGGATTCGATTTTACCGGAGGCGATTTGCCTAAACGCTCGCCTGGACCTGAAAAAATGGATGCCAAAATTTTTCGCCGATTTCGGCGATTTTTGACCTTTGATCTCCAATATCTTTTTTCTTGCAAATATTTTGTTAAGACATGTAGAACAAAAGTTGTGCACATTTACGAGATCTTTTCGAAAATATCAAGATTTAAATTAGGGATCTAGAAGGGCTCAAAGTCTAGATCAAATATCTCAAAAATCGTTAATATTTTGGTATTAGGCTTTAAATAATAGGTGTATTAACATTAAAACATCAAAATATATGACTAATTTGGACTCATCCTAAAGTCATAACTCTGGGTTGTGAAATTCACCATTTTTTCTACATCCTTTTCTGCTATTTCTAAGTATGCATTTAGATTTTATACAGTATCAGCAAACTTACACATAAATACTATATTATATACTAAATTTGGCCCTACCCTGGGGTCAAAACCCTTACTCTGGGGAAAATCAAATTTACACTTTTGGTAAAAGACTACCTGCTCTATCCATTCAGTTTCAATTTAGTATCAAAAGCACTAAAAAAAAAATGTTATTTAAGTGTTTTACACATAAACACTATACAACATGTTTCGCCCCACCTTGGGGTCAGAACCCCTACCCCGGGGATCGTGAAATTTATGATTTTGGTAGTCCTTCCTGATCTACATCACTATGCATTTAGTTTTTCTTGTATGTGTGTGGTCATTGAGAAGAAGATTTTTGAAAATTTGTCATTTTGGGGCAGTTTTTGCCCTGCCTCATAGGCCCCAGGGGTGCAGGAATCCTGACATTTACAATCAATGTTCCCTTTGTTCCAATTATGTTTCATACCAAATTTGAAAAGAATTGGAATGATAGTTATCAAGAAGTTAAAAATGTTTATTGTTCACACATTTAATAACTGTCCATTTTGGTCCCACCCTGATACCAAAACCCCTACCCCTGGTATCATCAAATTTACAATTTTGGTAAAGGACTACCTGTTCTTTCTAATTATCTATTTTACTTTCAATTTAGTATCAATAGCACTAAAGAAGATGTTATTTAAGTGTTTTACACATCAACACTATATAACAAGTTTGGCCCTGCCCTGGGGTCAGAACCCCTATCCCGGGGATCATGAAATTTACAATTTTGGAAGAGGCCTTCCTGCTCTGCATTACTATGCATTTAGTTTTTCTTATATGTGTGTGGTTCTTAAGAAGATTTTTGAAAAAAAATCATTTTTGGGAAGTTTTTGCCCCGTCCCTAAGGCCCCAGGGGTGCAGGAATCCTGAAATTAACGATTTATGTTCCCCTTGTTCTAGTCTATGTTTCATACCAAATTTGAATGAAAATTGGAACGATAGTTATCAAGAAGAAGTTAAAATTGTCTATTGTTCACACATTTAATAACTGACCATTTTGGCCCCACCCTGATACCAAAACCCCTACTCCTGGAATAATCAAATCTACAATTTTGGTAAAGGACTACCTCTTCTTTCTAAATATCTATTTCCTTTCAATTTAGTATCAATAGCATTAAAGAAGATGTAATTTAAGTGTTTTACACATAAACACTATATAACAAGTTTGGCCCCGCCCTGGGGTCAGAACCCCTACCCTGGAGATCATGAAATTTACAATTTTGGTAGAGGCCTTCAGCAGTTTTTGTCCCACCCCTAGGGCCCCAGGGTTGCTGGAGTCCTGATATTTACAATTTATGTCCCCCTTGTCCCAATGATGCTTCATACCAAATTTGAAAAGAATTGAACAGGTAGTTATTAAGAAGAAGTTAAAAATGTTCAATTGTTAATGCACGACGGACGACGACCGACGAAAACCAATTGCAATAGGTCACCTGAGTTTATTCGGGTGACCTAAAAAAAAAACATAAGCACTTTTAAAATGCCACATGTATATCTTCAATGTTTTTATAAAATCTGTTATGTACAAGGTCTGAAAAATGTTAAGTAAAAGCTGTGAGAGGAGTTGGTTACACAAAGTATAGGACCTGGTACCATGCTTAAACAAGAGGCCCAAGGGCCACATCGCTCACCTGAGTTACCTTGTCCCATATCTGAAAACTTTCCATATATATTTTCATGTAAAACCTTAGTCCATATTATGGCCCCAACTTACCCCTGGATGCCATGATTTTTACAAATTTGAATCTGCACTATGTCAGAAAGCTTTCATGTAAATCTCAGCTCCTCTGGCCCATTGGTTCTTAAGAGGATGATTTTTAAAGGTTTTTTCTATTTATTCCCAATTTCCCATGTAAAACTTTGATCCCCTCTTGTGGCCCCAATCTACCCCCGGGGGCCATGATTTGAACAAACTTGAATCTGCACTATGTCAGGAAGCTTTCATGTAAATCTCAGCTCTTCCGAGTGGCTCATTGGTTCTTGAGAAGAAGGTTTTTAAATGACCCCACCCTAATTTTGCATTTTTGTGATTATCTCCCCTCTGAAGGGGGCATGGCCCTTCATTTGAAGAAACTTGAAAGCCCTTTACCCAAGGATGTTGTTTACAATGCCAACGACGACAGACATTGGACAGATTTTGATCAGAAAAGCTCACTTGAGCCTTCGGCTCAGGTGAGCTAAAAATGACAAAATTCAACTACATGTAAATTTTTCGGAGAATGTCCGATCACTTCCAAAAACACTCATGCACATCTTCAATGCTTCCATAACATCTGTAAAAGGTTTGAAGGATATCAAATCAAAAAATCGCTAGAACGCATCAAAGATGCGTATGGCCGAGTTGCAGTTTGGAAAATTATGCACGCTTGCATATAATTCATGAAGTAAAAACATGCACGTATTTAATATAGTTTATAAGTATGAAGCTTTGAATGGCCGTAATAGGTACAGAACCCACAGCGTTATTCTTGACATTCCTATCGTGTTCTATTGTGCGTGTATCCTTTAGTATTGTGCGTGTATCCTTTAGTATCGTGCGTGTATCCTATAGTATCGTGTTTTGCGTTTATCAGGTTTTCCGTTATGTTTTGCGTTTATTAGGTCTATTGTGTATAGTGATTTGCGTGTATCAGATTTTCTGTTTATCGTGAAAATCGTTTATCGTGTAGCTTCGGAAACTATCGGGATTGTATATTAAATATAATGAAAAAGTACGATACTTTTTGAAAACGTTTTGTTAAGAATTAAGGTAGAAGAACAGCCATTTGTCTGTCCAGAGAGGGTGAAAAATTATCACAATTTCATTCTAAGTAGTATGAAAAGTAGGCAGTGGTTTGTCGAGCAAACCGGGGACAGTAAATCTGAAAGGTCCGGCCTTTATCTGAAGTTCATAAACATTTACTTGTCTAGAAACAATTATTTATAATTAACACTAACAGAGAAATAGGAAGTTCCGATTTGAAAGGAAAAATCAGTAAATTACATTGTTTATTACATATGTTTTAATAAGGCCAGCATTTTTTGAAATTTCGTTTTACAAACCCGCCGACCCTATTTTTGGAAAACTGAAATAAAAATAAAAGATCCCAAACTAGCTATAACTTTTATTTTTTCCGCCGACCTGAAATTTTCTTCCTTGGGGAAAAAAAGAAGTCATATGATGATGCAATCACGCGTTGCCAAAAATAACGTCGTACATTTAGTGCCGAAAAGGACCGAGGTCTTTCCGAACATGATGTAACATCATCAACATGTTACGTATCATTTTTATGTGTACCAAAAGTACCCGTACATTAAAATGGCATCTTCTGGACATGTGCCGAAACGATCATACTTTAAAATTAACTTAAGATGTATTGAGAAAAAGTACACATTTAATACCATTCGTGAAGCTGAAGAAGATGATTCGGTTGGTCATTTACTGAACACGATTTTAGACAGAGAAACAAATGATACGCTCAAAGACCATGTTGTGAGCGGTACTTCCGAGGAATCAGCCACATTTATTACACCGTTGGAAACACCTATCAAAGTTTTACAAGACTTCGACTTTAAAAGTATTATTGTGAATCTTGTTAAGAAAGGGGACCCAGAAGCAAAGAAGTCCGCATCCAACAAGCCAAATGCTTTTCAAATTTTGATGACATCGCGGAGACGTTATGATCACTACCCTCCTCGTAGGTACGTTTTCAAAAACTTTTCGATTCACACTTGATTTAAAATAAACATTTAATATTTATGTCACCTTTTATTTTAAAATGTATGACACCGGAAAAAGAATACATTTTTGTACGAACTATTTATAGTCATTTTAAACCGAAAGTAGAGCAAATGATATATGCAGACACGCATTTATTGAATAGGGAGGAAAACACAGATAAAGATTGACTGGCAAATGTCGTTATTGAAACTTTGCGAGAACACAAGATAGGATTCACATCGCAGCAAACAGACACCATTGGAAGGGATGTTGTCAACACTTTAACAAATACTATGTGGTATTTGGATCCTCATCTGGACAAGTTGAAAGACCGCAGCATTTCGATTCCTGCTATGTTTTGTCATCTAACTGGATTCAGAAATTTCAGAAAACAACACAATAAAGTTCCACAGGTAACAATTTTGAGGATATGACTTTGCTAGTGTAAACCCATGCAGTTATTTGGCGTCGGTGGCCAAGTGGTTAGGCTGTCAGACTCTCGACTGAAAGGTCGTGGGTTCGAGTCCTGGCCGCGGCAGGGCCGACGTTGTGTCCTTGGGAAAGGCACTTTACACGAATTTCCTCACTCCACCCAAGTGTAAAAGGGGTACCTGGGTATAGACAGTGAAAGATATTGTTAGAATGTTAGTGCTTTAGCGCCTGTAACGGCAGCTTGCACTGTATGCTTCCTAGGAAGCTGAGAAAGTTCTAGATTGATATAAGGTCTGCCAGGGTAATAATGTATTGTAAAGCGCTTTGAGCAGCATACGCTGGAAAAAGCACTATATAAAAACCAATCATTATTATTATTATTATTATTATTTTCTATCGATAAAATACTGTACTAGTAATTAGAAATTAACTCATTACTGCATTTTAAAAATGTTTCTGAAACATTAAAATTAGTAATATATTTTACAGTTGGTGACCTCTGAACTAAAGGAACAGACAGAAAACCTCGCTGAGCTTTTGCTTATTCCATGGATTCTATGCAAAGATTTTGCATAACTCTACACAGCTGTTAAGGATCTTGTAACAGGCCTGCAGAAGTATCTGTCATTTTTGTCTGGAATGAAGGAGAGAACTGCACAGAATCACAGAAAATCAGAGCCTGTGAGAAATTTTAAAGACAATTGGAGTCTTAAAAAAGTTGAAAAGGTGAAGGGTGTGAAAGATGAATACAAGAAACTGGATGACTTTTTGAAGAACATTACAACTTATACAGAAAAAGACTTAATCGACTTCGAGCCAGAGGACAAAACTGAGTGAAGAAAGTGGTTAGATAACTTGCACTTATCTTTTGATATTTCATTGTTTACCTACAGATATGGTAACTACCTAGGGAATGTGAACATAGTGTGGAAAATTGAAGAACAGGACAATCAGCAGTCTACATCATTGGAAATTGGTATTGTGAACAAAATAAGAGAAAGCATACCTAAATATGCTACAAAACAAATGCAGAAAGACTTTATTCTCAGATACCATAAGCATTCAGGGGGAAGTAAATCAATTTTGAGAAACATTTATCAGTTTCTAACTGACTATGAGTACACTCCTGAAAATAGTCAAACATCACAAATTGACTTGCATACTAGTAAAATTTTAATGGAACTGGATGACACAGAGTTGATCTTTGATCTTTGATAAAATAATGGAAAAACTTGTGATCCAAAACTCAAACCCTTTTGGACAGAACTTGGGAAATATTTAGATGAAAAATCAGTGGTTCATGAAAGGAGACATACAGATACCCAGTATATGCCATTTGCTATGTCTGTAGAAGACTTGAGAAATCAGATCATTGAACGCTTACCTGAGGGAACGCCAGCTCCTTCCATTTCTTGGATTCGATTAAATTTCTGTCCTTCAAATCTGATGCACAATTCTGCTCAAAACTACACTGGGAAATTCAATATAAAGTTTGCGGTGCAACAAAGACTTCTCAGAGTTCAACATGCTGATCTGCCTTATGGAAAACATCAATTTTACCTAATGAAGGATTTTGCAAGTAAATGGAGAAACCATGTTGTTTTGCAGAGCCTGGATGACAAAGCCATCATTCCAGTTGGTGAACCAGGGCAACCAGTGTCAACAGGTGCCAGAGCACATCATGGAGGCCTAGTTTCAGATCCTAAGAAAAACATTGCCCTTGATCATGATTTCCATGTGGTTGGGATTGTCCCTTCTGTTTGCTTCATAGTTGATGCTCCCGAGAATTCGAAAGACAGTTTCTACAATGGCACAGTGCATGTTACAGTAAAAGAGAAGGTGTTTGAACCATCATCACCATTGCGACACAGTACAGAAACAGTGTCAATAGTGCGAAAGTATCTTTCAAACAATGATGTTGACATGGAAAAACCTATTCTCTTGAGAATAACTGATGGTGGTCCTGATCATAGAACCACGTACAGATCTGTTCAGTTATGTTGTCTTCTTGAATTTATAGCATTAGACTTGGATTTTTTTGCTTGCATCCGAACAGCTCCATCAGCAAGTTACTACAACCCAGCATAGCGATGCATGTCTACTCTAAATATAGCACTGCAAAATGTTGCTCTTCAGCGTGGACGAATGATTCCTGGACTTGAAATGCAGACAAAGTCACTAACATCTTTGTCAAAATTAAGAAATGCTGCAACTAAAAATGCATGTTTCAAGGATGGTTACAAGGAAGCTATGAAAGTACCAATTGATATTTTGAAAGAAAGATTCTCCAGGCTGAAATGGAAGGGGGGAAATGTTGTTGTTCATGATGCTGCACAGGAGGACATGATTGTTGATCTCTTCAACATCTTTTTTTTTATTGATGACAAAGTGAAACCTGAAGATATCTCCAGTTTGAGGACATTGAAATCGGAAAAGATAGATGACTTCTTGGCAAAACATGCACGATCAAGGCATTACAGCTACCAGGTATCATACTTCGTACATATGATCTGTGTTTAATGTGGTTTAATCAAGTTTGTTTTAGCTGGGCTATATACCAAAAGTTCACTTTCATTTGTAAATATATCACACTGAGACAATATCTTTTGTATATTCACAGATTAAGAAGTGTACAGAAGCTGACTGCACATACTGCAATTTGAATCCTCCACGCCTTTCCCAGGAGATTTTTAAAGATCTCGATTTCATACCAGATCCTGTCTTAACTGATGATGGTGTGTTCAAGTCTTTTGAGGACACATATGGTACGCTGACTACGGATAAAGATCGCCCTAGTCTGAGAGAAAAGGTGACAACAACTGATCGGCACAGACAGTTGAAAAACCTTTTAGTTGTTATTGAGTATTTTACATTAATATGAAAAAGCATATCTTTTCAAAAATACTAATGTTGTAAACACATTCAGATATTAAACTTGAAATGTTGCATTTTATAAATACAACTTTATTAAACTAGTGTAACTGTCCAAAATCAATCAATATCTCTGCTAATTATTATTGAGAAAGCATCTAGAGAGAACTCATAATGATAGAAATCAAAGTGATAATTGATTTCTGTAACTTACTTAGAGATGTATTCTTAATAGCAGAGGTATTTGGTTACAGAGGGAAGGTATTGTTTAAGTATAATAAATATTTCTTTTTCTGTAGCCAAGGTGAGAGATTTTGTTGTTTGTTGTGACTGTGGCAAACGGCGAGTCGTATATTCCTCCAAAAAGCTACGTCCTCCCGAGGAGAGGGCTCTTTGTCGACTTCAGGAGGAACTTCTCTACACTTGTGGAAGTCCTTTATTCCCTGGGGGAGAATTCCAGGATACGATTGTGGTGCGGGAGGGGTTAAATTGTCAAACTCCTATTGAGACAACATACTATGCAGGTAAAAAAAAATATATCCTTTAAGTTTACTTGAAAATGCACACTTTAATGAATACAATCCACACAGCAATTTATTTAAAACCAAGCTAGATATTTAAGAAACATGCATTACATGTTGTAGTTTTAAAATTATTGACATTTTTTTTGGCAGGAAAAACCCAACTTTTTGATGATATCTGCTTTTACTGTGGGGACATCGACCCAACCTCAAGCCCTGAAGTTGATGAATTAAAGAGGAAGCATCATAGTTCAACCAATCTGCAAAGCCTGTTTACAAGCAGGACACCCGATTGTCACCAGAAATGCTTTAAAAAAAACAAAAAACAAAATTTTAAAAAATTTTGTTGAAAAATTGTTTTATTTTTATTTATTTTTCTCGACGGGGAATTTTTTCAATTTTATTTTTATTTTTTTTCCCTCCTCCTACCCAAATATTTGAAAAATATTTCGTAAACCTAAAAATTAAAAAATGCTGGCCTATAATAAAGGCTCTTTTTCTTCCGATTTTGCCCCCTGTATTCTATTTATATACGCCATTTTCAGGGTATTTGTGCAAATTATGTTGCACTTGGCGCAAAAAATGAAAATCCACACAGCACATTTTTGACATGTTGCCTAGAAAGTGCAATATGTATGTGTACAAGAACCAAAAATTTTTTGTATAAGCATTCCTATAAAAAAAAGTTATGCCACGTCAAATTTTGGAAAAGAACCTGTGTTGCGGACACTAAATTACACCTGTTACAACTAGTAAACTTATGCAAAGATAATGTTCATGGCCAAATTTCTTATTGATCTGGACTATGTACCAGAAAGAAGTAAATTAAAAAGAAAATTTTGTGGTTTTCTTTGAAAACAAGAAAAATTTTCATATAAATGTCCTACTAATATTTTAGCCCAATTTGTCTCCAATCTTTTAGGTTTATTTACATTTACAAATACTCATAAGACCTATATGATTATCATGTGAAAATGACATTGAATATTCCTAAATTCAAATAAATCTATCATAATATTCTGTATGTCTTCATTTCATTCTTCTTAAATTTTGAAAATACATAGATATTTTTGTTGCGGACACTACAAGTTATCCTACATTACATATCTAATATATTGTCATTTATTTTAAAATCAATGTTGATAAATGTTTCTTTCTCGACTAATTCACGTGTCATAGGATCAACTCTGGAAAATTAGATATCAAAAGTTGTAGAATGGGGTTTTTTTGAGATGGGAATTACCATGTAACATTGACCATTAATTTTTCCTCATTATATATTGTTATGCAGTTTCAAAAAAATATTGATGGTGTCACAGACGTTCATTCTATTAAACATGTTCTGAGGAATGATTTTATAGAGTAAATTTCATAAATTAAAGAATTTACTGAGGACTCTTATTTGTTTTCTCTCAGATTTTATATTGTTGCGGACACTACAAATATACTGAAGTATTTCTGATTGAATCCATATTTGATTTGAATGAAGTAAATTAAAAACCTTAACCTCTAACTTGTTTTCTATGTTAGTGAATGGTATAATATGATGCAGGTATTGACACTAAGGCACGTCCGACCGACCGAGTCTACTAAATGATAGGTCCGGTCGGGTAAAATGTCGATTTACTAGTCCGACTAGCTGTGTTAAAAAAAATAAACAAGAAACTTTACTTTAAACCAGAAGATATTTTATTCTTAAACCAGAAAAATAACGAGTTGAACCGCGTGGTGACATAATCTCTATTTTCAGTTCTAATAAATAAGTCGTGGTCGGAAGTGATGTTTTACGACATCTACTCAATGTTAATGTGTGTAAAGTTATGTTTCGGATAAGTAGATAAGGGGGGTGTTGTGTTTAACCTCATCTTTCTCCTTGTCCATAACTATGATCTGAAAATTATGTTTGTCACAAATAACATTTCTTTCTCTGTCCTTTTTGGTTTTAATTATTTTCCTTTTTAAAGTTGTTCTTTTCTTTCCAATTTTTTGTGTTCACCTTTTCTTGCATTTCATTTTCAATTTCAACCTTTACTTTCTTTCAATGTTTCTTTCTGTCTGTATTATTTCATTCATGTAATCTCTTTTTGTGGCAAGAAATTGGGGATTGTTTTTTACCTCCCCCCTCTCTCTTTCTCCTTTTCCTTATTTTGTCTTTCTTAAGCTTCACTGGGGTTTTTTTAAAATTTCACCCTATTTCTTCTATCTTCTCCCTTGATTGCTCATCTTAGTGGCTCATTGAAATCTTTTAGTCTGAGACACTTAAGAAAATTGGAATACATATCATTACTGTAGTGTCCGCAACATAATTAAATTGGAATATATTTAGATTTATCATTAAACAATTAACATCTTGACATATATTTGTTTAACTTATTTCCACTTCAGTTTGAAATATGTGAAAATTCACTTGAAATATGTAACTTTAGACTGAAAATTGAAGGATTTTGAATATGTATACACCAGATGTTATGGGTGTAAATTCCGAGTTTGAACATATATTTTCACAATATTTTAATCCATTACATGTTTAAAGTAAATACTTGAATAGTTATAGTTATCATAAAGATAAATCATAATACATTTTGAATTCTTGAAAAAATCTATGATATCAAAAAGCCGTTGCGGACTCTACAGTTCATATAGATATCAAATAATGAATTAAAAATCATATATATATAGTTTAGTTTTCTGATGGATTAAAAATTGAATTAAAAATTTTTTTTTTTAAAAAGTACGACCGTGTATTAAAGAAATTATACGTTTTAGGTGTGTAATGAATATTGAAATCCTTCAGTATTATTATCAACATGTAGGTATCAAAATTTCGTTCTATCTAAATTGTTTCTAAATTTACAACATTCCTATCAGGTTTTCCGTTTATCGTGAAGATCGTTTATCGTGTTTTGCATTTATCAGGTCTATTGTGAAGATCGTTTATCAGGTTTTGCGTTTATCAGGTTTATTATGTATCCTAGCTATCGTATCATGCGAGTATCCTATCTTATCGTGCGTGTATCCTATCCTATCATGCGTGTATCATGTTCTATCGTTTATCATGTCAAGAATAACGTTGCGGGTACTGTATTCAGTGTGATAATGACCTTGACCTTTGGATTTCAAAAGCAACATGAATCTTGAATGTCATCAGGATTTGAAGTCTGATAAACATGCACCAGCAAGTACTGTATATAATAGTTTGAGGCAAGCTCAAATCTACAGTATATAGTGAAAAAGAGACCTTGACCTTTGACCTTTTGACCTCAAAATAAATAGAAACCTTCCTCTTTTGGATGTGATTAAAATATGCAAGTCTGACAAAGACACACAAAGTAGTATGAAAGTTAGAGACCAGACAAGCTCAAATCTATGGCATTTAGTGACAAAGTGAATTGACCTTTTGACCTCAAAATAAATAGAAACCTTCCTCTTTTGGATGTGATCATGTTATGTAAGTCTCACAAAGATGCACCAAAAACTATGAAAGTTAGAGACCGGACAAGCTAATTGTGGACGCCGCCCACCTGCCCATCCTTCGCCAATTTAAAAGACGAGATTTGCTACGCAACTCGGCTAATAAATGCTGTAAAAAGAGTTGATTACAAAAATGGGTACCGTCTATTCAAGACATGCTTGAAAAATGACAAAGTTCAACTGCAGGTAAATTTTTCAAAAAATGGCTGATCACTTTCAAAAAGACACATGCACATCTTCAATGTATCCGTAACAACTGTACCAAAGTTTGAGCAAGTTAAGAGATGTGAGGAGTTGATTACACAAAGTAGGTACCCTATTATAAGGACGCCCGCCCATCCACTCAGTCAACAGCTAGCCTGTGACACACCCGCCAGCCAATCACCAAACTATAAGCAGGATACACGTACCCAGCCAAAAATTAAGAAAGCTCCCCAATTGGTTGATATATGAAAATCAATATTCATAAAGTCTCAAGTTTTCTTCATTATAAAACCACGGCTATGACATAGTGTGAACTGAGACAATAGGTGTGGTTTGTGATGATGTATTTTTACTAGTTTGGTGGATCTCAGTCAATCAGAAAGTTGGATATTATTTGATAATATTATAAATACATGTACATGGTTCTATACAAGGTATAAAAATGTGTTTATATTTAATGCTGCTTGCCCTACCTATGAGAGGTACTCGCCCATTGGTTGTTGTTAAGTTTACATCTGCTCCATAATTCGACAGTTCTTTGATAATATCACTATGGCCTTGATTGGAAGCCAATAAAATGGCTGTTTCACCAGATCTATCCATTAAATTTACAGATGCCCCTAAAATCATACAAAAATAATACATTCCACATTTAAATCAATAGTGAAGCATTTTATAAATAAGATGTACATTGAAATATTGAAGTCATACACACATGCAGTTTTCAACCCCTAACAATATGAATGAGTGTGGCAATTTGTTTGCTAAATGTGGGTATAAGTGTGGAATTTTGTAAAGGAATATATATTGATAGACACTAGAAATAGGACATGAATACCCTACCCCAATGTGACATTTGTAATGCAATATGAAAACAAGAGGTCCATGGGCCACATCACTCACCTGAGTCACCTTGGCCCATATTCAAATATTTTCCATATATATTCGCATGTAAAATTTTGATCCCCTATTGTGGCCCCAACCTACCCCCAGGGGCCATGATTTTTACAAGCATGAATCTGCACTATGTCAAAAAGATGTCAAAAAGCTGACATGTAAATTTCAACTTGTCTGGACTAGCAATTCATGAGAAGATTTATAATGATTTTTTCCTATATATTCGCATGTAAAACTTTGATTCCCAATTGCGGCCCCACTCTTTCCAAAGGGCCATGAATTTAACAAACTTCAATCTGCACTATGTCAGGAAGCTTCTATGTAAATTTGAACTTTCAGGTCCAGTGGTTCTTGAGAAGATTTTTCGTGACTATCTCCCTTCAGAAGGGGGCATGACCCTTCATTTGAACAGACTTGATTCACCCAAGAATAATTTGTACCAAGTTCGATTGAAATTGGCCTGCCGGTTCTGGAGAAAAAGATTTTTTAAATTTAATTGTCAGTGTATTTTCACTATTTTGCTATTATCTCCCCTTGGAGATAGGCATTACCCTTCATTTGAACAAACTTGAATCCCCTTAACCCAAGAATATCAAAATACTGAACCTTTTTTTAAAAGAAAATTATGCTAAGGATGACCATAGCTTTTCAATGGATTCACCTTATCAATGAATTAGAAGAGAAATGCAGTGCTTTCACAATACGGAATTCACTTTGTTGCAGAGTTTTTAAAAACCTTTAGTGAACTAAGTCTGTGGTGTGGTGCTATAGCCTTTATACTGTATAATGGTTTTGATTTTCATTAGCATTTAATTTCCTCTTTTGAATATTCAGTACCTTTACTTGCGTCTCTATTCTTTTTGTTGATCATTACTTTTGTGTAAAGTCCAATTTAGTTGTAATTGTTTACTTTATTATTTCCACACATGTGCCATTTATCCGCAAATTCCGTTGTTGAATTGCATTGACCTCCATCTTCTCAATCATTCCGAAGATTTGTTTTCTGACTTTTCATTGGTTTAAACCTTGTACATATCAGAAGTCATTTTAGATATTCGCCTTGCTCTTTTAAAGCCTGCAAGTTAGAGTACTTTTTATTGGTAATAGAGGTAGTACATAAACAGCGATAGCGGCATTTTAAGTCACTTTGCTAGGGCTAAAGAACCCACACGTTCGAGCTCTCTCTTCTTCTCTTCTTAGGGTTGAATCCCGGACTGCTCTTGCAGCCTTCATTTTTTCAAGTTTAGGAAATAGTCTAAATTCTTTTAAATATTACTTAGTCCCTAACTAGAGTCACATTGGTTCAAGGATAAATTAGATTTCCCTTTAGTATTTTTAGGCCTTTATAGTGCTATTTTGATAAATTCATTGCCTTGTCCCCTGTGTAATAAATAGGGCTTTAGGAAATTTTCAGTCTACTTGCATAGAGGTTCACTATGATTTTTAGGGTGTTGTATGGAATCTCATAGGTTGTATATGGAAGCTCACTCCCATCTATTTTGATATATTTTTCATAGGTTATCACACTCTCATTTTTGCTCCCTTATATTTTTGTTATCAAATTATTATCTTCCCCAAACAAAGTCTGTGTGTTGTGAATTATTTAATACAATTCATTAGTTCATCTATGATACATGTAACCTCAAGTACCATAAGAACTAGAGAAATACAAAGCAGGCTACAGGTTATTTAGCACTGATTTCTGCATATGCATGGCAGAATTTATTACCGATCAATTTAATACTCATTAGAGAAAATGGCTCTAAATGAGGTGTGCATGCATTTTTTGCACAAATAATTGAAATGTATGCAAGTTTAATTGCTTATTTGATTAAAAATTCAATGTTGTTAAATGTTTGGATTTAAAATAAGATCAGCCAATATGTGTCAAAACACCTACATGTACGTCATAAAGCGGAGGAAATGTGGAATAGGCAAAATCAAAACTTACTTTATCATCCTGTAGCTGCTCTCATCAAATAATGAGTGTATGCTTTAAATGTAACATAGTACATGTATTTATCCCAATCTAATTTTCATTTGCAGATCGGGGGTGGGTTGATTGATTGATTGATTGATGTTTTCCGCCACACTCAACAATTTTTCATTTATCTGGTGGCGCCCAGTTTTTATTGGTGGAAGAGAGAACCCAGATACAATGTACCTGGGAGGAGATCACCAACCTTCCGAAAGTAATCTGAGAAACTTTCTCACTTACTGGCGCGAGCGGGATTCGAACCTGCGCCGACAGAGGTGAGAGGCCATGTGATTTTGAGCGTGATGCTCTAACCACTCGGCCACGGAAGCCCCTGGGATGGGGGTGGCGGCTTGAATTAAAAGCGTGTTCTAGACTGCCTCTCTTCCACTTTAAAACAGAGATATTTGTTATACAAATTCCATATTCAAATAGACCCAATCCCACCCCCTCGCCAGATTGCATAGAAAGAAAATTAAACCAAACATTTGATTATAATTCTTGTGTAAAATTTCAAAATGATAAAGATGAGGATCTAGAAGAGATGAAGCACTACCTTCCCCCTCCCCCTAGGCATCTGATCCCACCTCTGGATTGTCCAGGGATCCGTGTTTCCCCAACTCTCTATTTTGTATTCCTTATAAGAGTTATGAGATTGATCACTGTTACGAACTTCGTTATCTTCGACTTTCTGTGAACATTGCAGCTTGTTGCCGTAAGCTTGCTGCAAATTTACATGAACTTTTTCATTGCAGGAAGACTGCAGGAAACCCTGCCTCAATTTCCAACAATAAGAAATGTTTGCAGGTGGTTATGATGAATCTTTAATCATTTCAAAATGTTTTCAGGAAACTTTTACAATACAAGAGGCCCACAGGCCTTATCGGTCACCTGAATACTAGTGAAAAAGTATCACTATACTTCCATAGGCTAAGAAATCTAGAAAAAAAATTCCTGTTCTGAATATCTAAGCTAAATTCTAATGTTCAGCAACAGTATAAAACAAGATGTGATCTTAAAACTTCACCGTCCTCAAAAGTGCATACACTGATGAAAGGCTTTAAAGAATAGGTGTATTAACATTAAAACATCTGCAAGCATGCATTTAGATTTTATACAATATCAGCAATTTGACTTACACATAAATACTATATACTAAGTTTGGCCCTACCTTGGGGTAAGAACCCTTACTCTGGGGATCATCAAATTTACAATTTTGGTAAAAGACTACCTGCTTTATCCATTTAGTTTCAATTTAGTATAAATAGCACTAAAGAAGATGTTATTCAAGTGTTTTACACATATTATTAAACACTATATAACAAGTTTGGCCCCACCCTGGGGTCAGAACCCCTACCCCGGGGATTATGAAATTTACAATTTTGGTAGTCTGAGGCCTTCCTGCCCTACATCACATTTAATTTACATTGCATTTAATTTTTCTTACATGTGCAGTTCTAGAGAAGATTTTTGAAAACTGGTCAAATTTTTACCCCACCCTAAGACCCAGAAGTGTAGGAGTCCTGAAATTTACAATTTATGTTCCCCTTGTTCCAAATATGTTTCATACCAGATTTGAAAAGAATTGGAATGATAGTTATCAAGAAGAAGATAAAAATGTCCATTGTTTACACATTTGATAACTGACCATTTTGGCCTCACCCCGATATCAAAACGCCTACCCCTGGGATAATCAAATTTACAATTTTGGTAAAGGACTACCTGCTCTTTCTAAATATCTATTCACTTTCAATTTAGTATCAATAGCACAAAAGATGTTACTTAAGTGTTTTACAAATAAACACTATTTTACAAGTTTGGCCCCGCCCTGGGGCCAGAACCCCTACCCCGGGGATCATGAAATTTACAATTTTGGTAGAGGCCTTCCTGCTCTCCATCATCATGCATTTAGTTTTTCTTACACATGTGCAGTTCTAGTGAAGAAGATTTTTGAAAATTGGTCAATTTTGGGCAGTTTTTGCCCCACCCCTAGGGCCCAGGGGGTACAGGAATCCTGAAATTTACAATTTATGTCCCCCTTATTTCCAATATGTTTCATACCAGATTTGAAAAGAATTGGAATGATAGTTATCAAGAAGAAGTTAAAAATGTCTATTGTTCACACATTTCATAACTGACCATTTTGATCCCACCTCGATACCAAAACGCCTACGCCTGGGATCATCAAATTTACAATTTTGGTAAAGGACTACCTCATCTTTCTAAATATCTATTTACTTTCAATTTAGTGTCAATAGCATTAAAGAAGATGTAATTTAAGTGTTTTACACATAAACACAATCATACCAAGTTTGGCCTCGCCCTGGGGTCAGAACCCCTACCCCGGGGATCATGAAATTTACAATTTTGGTAGAGGCTTTCCTGCTCTACATCACTATGCATTTAGTTTTTCCTACATGTGTGTGGTTCTTGAGAAGAAGATTTTTGAAAATTGGTCAATTTTCGGCAGTTTTTTCCCCCGCCCCTAGGGCCCCAGAGGTGCTGGAGTCCTGAAATTTACAATTTATGTCCCCCTTGTCCCAATGATGCTTCATACCAAATTTGAAAAGAATTGGACTGGTAGTTATTAAGAAGTTAAAAATGTTCAATTGTTAACGCACGACGGACGATGACGGACGAAAACCAATTGCAATTAGGTCACCTGAGTTTACTCAGGTGACCTAATAAAATCAGGGACCTACTGAAACCAGATATACTTAGGATTTAGCATATTTAATACACCTTCAATTTTTTTATTCTAAACAAAAAAAGAAAACAAAAAATCCACCATTTAATTTTGTTTTTTAATAGTATTTTTATGCTACATTTAATGATAAGGATTTGGAGCTGTGTCCTAATAATTTTTACAGTGAAAAAATAATACAAATAGATCTACAAATGACTGTATATGAGTGCAAGATTAATATGTTCTGTCTGTTTTAATGACATTTGTGTATAGACTTCAAGAATTGGTTCAAAAATTTATTAATAACAAAATATTATTTTGTATGTTTTAAGAATAAAAAAAAATGTAAATTTTATATTATGCTAAAAGAAAGATTTTTCTTTTCCCATTCAATCGAACATCGTTTATATGTACACCTGTTGAGTCCCTGCTGCACATGTTCTTAAAACAACACATGGGGGAGAAGACCCTACAGGATGTAAAAATTGTAATGTCTCTACTCCAGGGCATGCAATCTGTTTATCAGCTTACAATTACCTATACCCAACAAATTTTACCAGTACTTAACTTAGGGTGGTTTTTTTTAAATTCCTTCGTCAAGTGCTGGTTTCCTCGCTTACAACTTACTAATTCCTTTTATTATGGTACATATGAATGTCAGCATCATCAAAATTACTCTCGAATTGCATGTTGAATCAAAATTTATCATGCTTTGTAGAGTAAGGCCACACATATACCACAGGGGTGGCGTATACCCAAAAACTGCGTTTTACTTGTTATCTACTTTTTGGTATTAGAATTGGACTGGTAGTTATCAAGAAGTTAAAAATGTTCAATTGTTAACGGACGACGCATGGCGCACAACAACCGATTGCAATAGGTCACCTGAGTTTACAAAGAATTAAAAAATTTCGAAGATTTTTCCTATATATTTGTATTTAAAACTTCGATCCCCTATTGTGGCCCCATCATACCCCCGGGGGCCATGATTTTAACAAACTTGAATCTGCATTATGTCAGGAAGCTTTCATGTAAATATCAGCTTTTCTGACCAAGTGGTTTTTGAGAAGATTTTCAAAGATTTTTCCTATATATTTGTATATAAAACTTCGATCCCCTATTGTGTCCCCAAACTACCCCCAGGGGCCATGATTTTAACAAACATGAATCTGCATTATGTCAGGAAGATTTCATGTAAATTTCAGCTCTTCTGGCCTCGTGGTTCTTGAGAAGAAGAGTTTTAAATGACCCCCACCCGAAGGGAGCATGGCCCTTCATTTGAACAAACTTCAAAGACCTTCACCCAAGGATGCTTTGGGCCAAGTGTGGTTATAATTGGCCCAGTGATTCTGGGGAAGAAGTCAAAAATGTAAAAAGTTTACAGACAGACGGACGGACAGATAATGGACAACAGGTGATCAGAAAAGCTCACTTGAGCTTTCAGCTCAGGTGAGCTAAAATAAGAGGTACTGTGAGCAATGCTCACTAAGAATACCCCCCGCTTACCCCAATCTCCCAAAGGGTGTTGGTAATAGGTATAAACTACCTCTTTTCTGAGTGTAAAAAACAAATGGCATGACAAACCGAACCATATTGATACTTCGATGTCCAGTGCGCGTGACCTTTGACCTTTTGACCCCAAAATCGATAGAGAACATCTTCATCCCATGGGTAGTCCATATGTATAATATGGTGACTGTAGGTGGAAAGGATAACGCTTTAGAGCCCAGAAACCATATTGCTACTTTGATGTCCAGTGCACTTGACCTTTGACCTTTTGACCCCAAAATCGATAGGGAATATCTTCATCCCATGGGTAGTCCATATGTATGATATGGTGACTGTAGGTGGAAAGGATAACGCTTTAGAGCCCGGAAACCATATTGCTACTTCGATGTCCAGTGCGCTTGACCTTTGACCTTTTGACCCCAAAATCGATAGGGAACATCTTCATCCCATGGGTAGTCCATATATAAGATATGGTGACGGTAGGTGGAAAGGATAACACTTTAGAGCCCGGAAACCATATTGCTACTTTGATGTCCAGTGCACTTGACCTTTGGACCCCAAAATCGATAGGGAATATCTTCATCCCATGGGTAGTCCATATATATGATATGGTGACGGTAGGTGGAAAGGATAATGCTTTAGAGCCCGGAAACCATTGCGTCTACGGACGGACGGACGGACAGACGGACAACCCGATTCCAGTATACACCCCCACAACTTGTTGCGGGGGGTATAAATATATATACTCACTAGGGGTGCACTGATACATCAAGATCTCGATATATATCGATATTCAACTCTGTGCTGAGTATCGATACATAACCTTCGATACACCTACCGATATGAAAGGTGAAGATAACGAATAGTGATCAATCTCATAACTCCTATAAGCAATACAAAATAGATAGTTGGGCAAACACGGACCCCTGCACACACCAGAGGTGGGATCAGGTTCCTAGGAGGAGTAAGCATCCCCTGTTGACCGGTCACACCCGCCGTGAGCCCTATATCCTGATCAGGTAAACAGAGTTATCCGTAGTCAAAATCAATGTGCCAAGAATGGCCTAACAATCGGTATGAAACATGTCAGACAGCATTTGACCCAATGATAGGTTGTATTGACAAACTAGATCGTTATAACGACCATAGAATTTGCGAAATGCTTACTTTAATCGAGACTGTTGAAACCCCTGTACCATCAACTTGTTTGTCAGTAGCTTGCCTCGATTTAAAAACTGACTATACGCAGAACAAGCTCTTGCATATCGAATCAGTTGAGAGATATAAACACCATATGCAGGTGATAATGGAATGTTGCTACATAAATATGGGAAGTTGACGATGGAGAAGCTGAAATCATCCCGTTTGTCATACAGTTGAGTTGTCAGTTTGCCGTTAATGTCTACTTTCAATCAAAGTATGAAGATATGTTTCTTTGCAAATTCGCGTTAACTTTCAATAATTTTGATCGGGATCGACCTTCCTAATATTAATATGCAAAATGTCATCGAGAAAATTGAAATGCTGGAATATTACTTCATCAATGGAAAAAAAAAATTAAACAAAAAGACCATGGGCCACATCGCTCACCTGAGTCACCTAGGCTCATATTTAAAGATTTTTCCTATATATTTGCATGTAAAACTTTTATCCCTATTGTGGCCCCATCCAACACCCGGGGGCCATGATTTGAACAAACTTGAATCTCCAATATGTTAGGAAGCTTTCATGTAAATTCTCACTTTCTTGGCCCAGTAGTTTTTGAGAAGAAGATTTTTAAAGATTTTCCCTATATATTTCTATGTAAAACTTTGATCCCAACTTGTGGCCCCATCCTGCCCCCGGGGGCCATGACTTGAACAATCTTGAATCTACATAATCTTAGGAAGCTTTCATGTAAATTTCCACTTTCCTGGCCCAGTAGTTTTTGAGAGGGTTTTCCCTATATATTTGTATGCAAAACTTTGACCCCCCCCCCCTTGTGGCCCCATCCTACCCTCGGGGGCCATGATTTTAACAAACTTCAATCTGCACTATGTCAGGAAGCTTTCGTGTAAATATCAGCTTTTCTACCTCAGTGGTACTTGAGAAGAAGATTTTTTTAAGATTTTCCCTATATATTTGTATGAAAACTTTGATTCCCTATTGTGGAACCATCCAACCCCGGGGGCCATGATTTTAACAAACATGAATCTGCACTATGTCAGGAAGCTTTCATGTAAATTTCAGCTTTTCTGGCCCTGTGGTTCCTAAGAAGATTTTTAAATGGCCCCACCCTATTTCTGCATTTTTGTGATTATCTCCTCTTTGAAAGGGACATGGCCCTTCATTTCAACAAACTTGAAAGCCCTTCACCCAAGGACGCTTTTGGCCAAGTTTGGTTATAATTGGCCCAGTGGTTCTGAAGAAGAAGTCAAAAATGTAAAAAGTTTACAGACAGATGGACGGACAGATAGACAGACGACGGACAACAGGCGATCAGAAAAGCTCACTTGAGCTTTCAGCTCAGGTGAGTTAAACAAGAGTCCCATGGGCCACATCGCTCACCTGAGTCACCTTTGCCCATATCTGAAGACTTTCCATATATATTTGCATGTAAAACCTTAGTCCCTATTATGGCCCCAACCTACCTCTGGAGGCCATGATTTTTGCAAACTTGAATCTACACAATGTCAGAGAGCTTTCATGAAAATATCAGCTTTTCTGGCTCAGTGGTTCTTGAGAAGAACATTTTTAAAGATTTTCCCTATATTTATATGTAAAACTTTGACCCCCCCCCCCCCCTTGTGGCCCCATCCTAACCCTGGGGGCCATGATTTGAACAAACTTGAATCTGCACTATGTCAGAAAGCTTTCATGTATATATCAGCTTTACTGGCTCAGTGGTTCTTGAGAAGAAGATTTTTAAAGATTTTCCCTATATATTTGTATGTAAACTTTGATCCCCTATTGTGGCCCCATCCAACCCCCCGGGGGCCATGACTTTAACAAACTTGAATCCATGGGACTAGAATCGCTCTTCTGATGCATTGTAGAACAGACAAAAAATTCTCACTAACCAAGATTCATCAATTATAGTACCTGAAAATTTAAATGTAACTGTCCAAAAGTAGGTCACGGTGACCTACTTTTGGTCGACACACTGAAGACTCAAG